>NW_026606059.1:58190000-58427500 GCF_029834395.1 Sorex fumeus
TGTGTGGGGTGAAGGGTCGGTTAAGATAGAGAAGGGACCCTTATGACAATAATAGTTGGAAATGATCATGCTGGACAAGAACTGAGTATTTAAAGTAGGTAAAGGGACAAACATGATAAGCTTTCATTACCTATATTGCAAACCACAATGCCCAAAAGGGGAGAGAAAGAGAGAAAGAGAGAGAGAGAGAGAGAGAGAGAGAGAGAGAGGCAGTTTGGGAGGTTGGGGGTGATGGGAGGGAAACTGGGTTCACTGGTGCCGGGAAATGTATACTGGTGGAGGAATGGGTGTTGGAACATTGTATGACTGAAATCTAATCAACCTAAAAAAACCTAAGCTTTGAAGGATCTATTGCACAGTGATACAATTAAAAATCTTTTTTTAAGAATAGACATGGAAGTCTATGGTGAACTTTGAGTCTAACTCAGCTTCTTCCTTACTGTGTGACCTTCAGCCAATCATCTCATCTGCCTGTGCTTCAGTTTCTGCATCCACCAGGTGATAGTAGAGACAGTATCTATCCCCTATACAGTGAGAAATGAATGAATGAACTCATGTCAGAACTCAACAGAGCCAGGCACACAGGATGTCACAGTGACTACACTTGTGGCAATGTTTCACTGCAAGTCAATCACCTGCCTTCCCTCATCCAGGATTTACTGGTAGGCATGATTAACATGCGAGCCTTTAAAGATTCTCTGCATAGAACTCCTTACAAGAAAGAGTGCTTCCTGGTTTCCTCAAAGAAGTGAGGCACAGTATATAGAGTGCTCCATGATCTCTGTGTAAATCCTCCGAAGAGATGTAGACTCCCTCCCTTCAGAGGAAGTTCTCACCTGTGGAAGAGGGAAAATTCTGCACTGAGAACCAGGGACACTAAGTCCAATGCCATTTTCCTCACTCTGTGGCATAGGAAAGTCCCTCTCAGATTAATATTTTTCTCTTATAACATAAAGATGTGGGCTGGAGTGATAGCACAGCAGGTAGGTCATTTGCCTTGCATGCGGCTGACCCGGGTTCGATTCCTCCGTTCCTCTCGAAGAGCCCGGCAAGCTACTGAGAGTATCCCGCCCACGTGGCAGAGCCTGGCAAGCTCCCCATGGCATATTCGATATGCCAAAAACAGTAACAACAAGTCTCACAATGGAGACGTTACTGGTGCCCACTCAAGCAAATTGATGAACAATGGGAGGACAGTGCTACAGTGCTACAACATAAAGAGGAGTTTGGGCTAGATGTCAGTTTATTCCTCTGTAACATGGGAGGATACTGAGAACTATCATAGTGGTGCTACGAGGTGTGTACCAACCAATGCTTCACATACTGAAAAGGGGGGTCCTGAGGTGGCTCTGAAGGATACACGCCCTCTGGCCCTTCACCCCCCTCGTGTACATTTGCTCTTTCAATTTTTCTCACCCGCCTTGGGCACACTTCTGATGCCTCAGGGACTCCTTCCTACCCTGCACTGGCATCACTTTGTCCCACTGTCTATTTTTTAAAAAATAAATGTTTATTTTTACATTTATTTTACATATTTGTTTTTGTTTTTAGGGGGATTGCACACCTGGCAGTGCTCAAGGACTATTTCTGGCTCTGTGTTTTCAAGGGACCTTTGAGTCTCACTGTTTAGAATGCACTTCCCCTTACTATTTCATGTCTCGGATTATTTTTCCAAAGCAGCTCACATTTTCTAGAATACTTTATGACTTCCTTATGATTATTGCTGTCTGTCTCTTCCAAGATCAAGCAGGGGAATTCTGTACTCATTCTGTTTTGCTCCTCACAAGTATGGAAGACCACCTGGCACATAATAGATACTCAATAAATATGTGATGATCTCAGCCAATCTCCACAGTCTCTGATGAGCCTCATCCATGAGTGAATCTGCTGAAAAGCCCGGGTATGTGGGATTTGTGACTGAAATCCCCAGGCTTTCCCAGAGTTGGGAATGGGTGACCTCCCCCCACCTCTATCTACTTCCAGTAGCTGGCAGTTATACCCAGTAACTGCCTCTGGCACCATTAACGGCCACAATCTAGAGACTCACAAATAAACCTTGGAAGAGGAAGAAAGTAATACCCTGCAGAGATACCTCTGGACCCCAAAGTCACAAACCAGTTAAAAATTTAATTCTTGCTGTATCACCCTATTTAAAATCTTAGAATTTCTGGAGTGACAGCTCAGAGTCTATACAAGGGCTCAATGGCTCTGGGATGATACAACAATCTTCACACACTTCTCTAAGGAAACTTTTGGATCATATTTAGTGGATTACTTATAACAGACAATACAAAATGTTCTGCTTTGGTAGCAGGCTTTGGGGACTGGGTTGGAATAATTTGAAATATGGTGATGGGAAGATGTAATAGTGGTGGGACTGGAATATTGAATGTAATCAAGTATTGTGAACAACTTTATAAAAATAAAATAAATTTAAAAATATGGGATGATTCATTGAATGAAAGGGAAAAGGATGAATGAAGAGTACTTGGTACACTAAGATGGTACTTAGTGAATTCTTGGCAGCCTCTCTAAATGTGAAGGGGGACTTTCACTCCACACACATTTTCATTCTAGGAGGACAGATCCTTCCTTAGACACTCTGAACCCCTTTCCATCCCTCTCAACCTCTCAGTGAGGTTAATCTGAAACATCAATGGCTCCAGCTCTCTACCTGTTCTATCTCTTCTTTATTAGAGAACAGCCATGACCTTGATGCCCCTTGGTCCCAGTGTTTTGCTTTGCAGCCTCCAAGATTCCTTATTGGACTCTTCACCAGGAGGCGAGCATAGGATGTGTTGGACAGGCCTCTGAGCTATAGCTGTGAGCACTGTTCCTTAAGTCTGGTCAGGAGCAAAGTGCATATTGTTTGACCTACCGTCATCCTCATGCTCTTTTGGCTGATGATTTTGTGGATGCCTCTCTTTACAAACAATACTCCAAATGGGACAAAAATCCACAGTGAGGGTTGTGGCCTGGGGTGAAGGGTTTTGATGGCTCACAGGGTGCTTGTTGGGCTACTGCTACTGCAGAAAGTACATCCTTTCTCCCCCTGCGAGCCCATCCACGCTCCATTCCTGCAGCGACCGGGCCTGGTGTTGTCCTCCAAGTGGCTGGGTGTGGCCCATTCTTATCTTCAAAGACCCAGGAGGCTGCCTCTACCATCTCTATCATCCATCCAGTTCCTGGTTCTTTCCAACTTCTTATCTCCCTGACCACAGTGAAGAGAGAGTCACTGCTAGCTCCATGTTCTCAAGGAGAGAGCCTATAGTATCCTTCTAGCACCCTATGGACACAAAGTCAATGAGGTAGGTGCTACTAACCCAATTTTACAGAGGAGAGAATCAAGCCTTTCAGAGTCGAAGGGTCTGCCAGTAATACTGGTTTTCCGTGCTGTCATAACTGACAGTGTGAACTTCCAAGTTTGCACTAGGGGGTCATTTCTAGGGCTAATGGGTCTTCACTGAGCCACAAATAGAAATGAAATCTGAAAGATAAAGAGCCCAGAGACCCCGACAGGGAATTCAGGCAAGACAATCAATCACCCAGCTCCATCAGCATGCGTTGGGGGCAGAAATGCAGAAATGTACCCTAATGTATCCAGAGGTATCAACCAACCGATGTTTTTCTGTCACAGTCCCAGAGAGCTTAAAACCAGAGACACTGTATGTGTGGCTTTTGCCTCAGCTACTAGCTTGAAAGCCATTCAGAAAAAAATGAAATTAATCTGGCTCAACCTGATCTTGGTGAGCCTGTGCTGAATTTTAATGACAAAACACTCTTTGCTCTCTGCTCCCTGGCAAAACAGCCCAGGGAGCCAAAGGGCAGTTCAGATGCGTGCCTAAGGAGCTCAGGCCCCAGGTTCCACCCCAACTAAGGCAATGTCTTCCTTCTTCAGAAAGCTGGTGGCATGGAGGCGCTGATGGTCTAGACAGGAAGCAAGAGGATTCACTGGGTGTCAGGCTACACTCCACTGAAACAGCCAGACACACCCAGGAGGTGCAGACAGCAAGTTGTCCGAGGACACTGACATGAATGGAACAGCCTGCATTTATTAAGCTCTTACTGTTTGCCAACACTGGGCTGGATCAACAGCAATCTCTTAAAAAGGCTTGAAGACTATTTTTAGTCAGCAAAGAAAAACATGTCCATGGTCAAGAAATCAAATACTACAGAGGACTGTAATGAAAATCACCAGCTAATAATAGAATATGGGCCCTGCTCCCCCCCTCCCCTCAGCTCCCTTCCCCACGGGCAACCTTTTCTAACTCTCCCTGTGTCTCCTGGGGCAGCTCACTGGGTACGTACAGAGCACTCAGAAAAGTGGGGTGGTGTGTATGGAAAGATTGCTCCCCTTTAGGAGGGATGAAAGAGTGCACCTGTAGCTCAGGTTACACAGGGCAGAGCCAGGCTTTACACTCCCCGCAGAAGGCCCAGCTCTGAAAGCCAGGCTCCACAACTCACTGCATAAAGCTGCAGAAAGCAGGTGACAAGGCCACCACAGGCCCCTCCGCCCAGAGAGCTTCCAGGTCACGTGACGTCTAGAAGCTCTCCCAGTGGGCATGGCTAGATGGCATCTCAGGGTTACCTAGCGTGACAACTGCTCTGGAAGGTCTGTTTTCTAGAGCTTTTTCCTATCCTCTGAGCTCTGCCCCCGCCAGCCTATTCAGCCATTTCTGCCCCTTCTGTGACTACACACTTGCGCTCAGAATTCTGGGGTGGAGTCTCTGGGAGCCTTCTTACTCTTCTCCTGGAACCTTTCTGCCTCCACTCTCTTGTCCTGGAAGATATGCGGAGATGTTTGAGCACCATTTCTGTGAAGATGCTGCTTTAGAAGACCAATTCCAGGCAGAGAGATAGGACAGAGATTATGGCATTTGCCCTGCAGGTAGCTGATGCTGGTCCCGTCACTGACACCACATATGCTCAGTCTACTGAGCACCTTCTGGAGGGACTCCTGAGCAGAGAGTTAGAGGAAGTACTTGTATGGCCCACTCATATCCCATTTTGCAAAAAAAAGGGAGGGGCTAAGAATAGTATATATGTTTTCTTATGTCAAGTTAGGGAAGAGAAAACAAAAAATACGTGTGCTTTTTTATATATGCATAGATGACTTCTGGAAGAGCACATAAGCCCTTATACAGGCCAGGTGTGGCCCAAACCCCTTTGTACTCCTGTGGTGACCCCCCCTCCCTAAAAAAACAAAATGGAAAAGAAAATATCAATCCCTTCCAGATCCAGGTTTGACAAGGAAATGCTCCTCCTTCCCTTTGTGGGCTAGAGTTCTGCTTGCGGACATGTGGTGCAGGGTAAAGTGTGACCACACTCAGAGTCTTTGCTAATAACAGAGGGAATGGTCAGGAGTTCCAGGACAGACTAGCCGGAGCAGAATCTGGGGATGGGCAGAGCTGGCTCACCGAGCAAGTAGACCCCTCTCTGGGGTGGTTTCCTCAGCGATTAGACTCGAAAGGCTGACAGGGACAAAAGTCATTTTTAAAATTTAAATTCTTCTGAAACCTATTTGAAGGTGATCAGCTCTCCTTCACAGATAAGTCAGTCCACTGAGGAAAAGGCCATGGACCTACCGAGTGGACAGCAGGTTCAGAGTCAGAAGCAGGTACTAAGATCCATTTACACTCTCCTGCTGATAAGGTTGGGTGACCGTGGACAAGCCAGTCTCCCACTTTGAGATTTTTTTTTTTTTTGCTTTTTGGTTCATTCCCAGCGATGCACAAGGGTTACTCCTGGCTCATTCACTCAGGAATTACTCCTGATGGTGCTCAGGGGACCATATGGAGTGCTGGGAATCGAACCCAGGTCGGCTGCATGCAAGGCAAACGCCCTACCCACTGCTGTGCTATCACTCCAGCCCCTCCCTCTTTGAGTAAAGGGAAACGAAGTTTCATTTGCACCACAGTTAAGAGAAGTCAGAGTCTAAACTTGAATTAATGGGGTCTTCCATTTGCCATGTGTTGACCTTGGGAAAAATTCATCTGTGCAGAAATGGGAACTGAAATCAGTAACCACCCCAGAGGGTGGTTATAAGTCCAGAATGAGTTAATCAGTGTCCACAGTTTAGCACTGATTATTACTGAGCCTGCTGTGGCCCCTGGGAACTCACTTAGCGGGATCTAAGCCGTTTTCCAGGTTGGGTGATCATAGGTGGGTGTGTTCAACTTTCAACTTCAAGTCTAAGGCGATGTCCAAGAGCCTAAACGTTTCAATCTGAGTGGGAAACCCTATTTTTCTCTTTCTACCGATAACATTCGCAGGAGTGTTTTTACTTTTCTTCACATGCGGTCTAGAAATCCTGAATAAATGTCAAAAGAATTCACTGAGTCAACAAATATGGAATAGTATTAAAACTCTTAGGAGTGAACCATTTCCTACATTACCAGGAGCTTAAAGGGATAATATTTTCAATTACATTATTCAATAAATATGCTATTTAGGGCCCAAGCAATGCCGCTATAATTTGTAGTTATTAGGTCAGCGGTTCCTTCATTCAATTAGGAAATGTCTGAGGCTGCCTAGGATGCAGGCATTGCGCGAGGCGTGCGGGATACTCCAGCACAGCATCAGCACCACCGCGAGCCAAAGGAGCAGGAGCAGGAGCAGCCCCCCTTACAAGATGCCTGCTGTGCTGGTCCACATCCCTGTGCCTTGCAGGCTTCTCTCTCCATCCTATCCATTTGGCTTTGTGACCCTGGTGGCCTGTCTTAGCTGTTCCCGCACATTCTCTCGATTCCAGTCAAGTTCTGCTGGGGGTAAGACTGGCATCACATTAGAAGGTCCAAGGAGAGTGAGATCTGGGTACCCCATTGTGGGACCCAGAGAAAATGAATCTTTCTGTGATCCAGTTTTCCTCGCCAAATGGAGAGATGGAAATCCTTACCCCCTGCCTGTGGTTTCAGTTGTTAATGGACTTAGAATCATGCCTGGCTCAAGGAGGAGGCACTTGGGAAAGGTGAATTCTTATTGCCACCTGGGACAATCCTCAGCTCTGGCCAGAAATCTTGAGTTCCAGCAGGCAGCCATTTGGTCCCAGGAGAAGGAGGATTTTCAGCTGTTTCAAGCCTGGTGCTTTCCTGTTCTTTGCAGATGCTAACCGTGTCCATCCTCCTTCACGAATGCTGTTCATGAGCACTCCACACCAACCACATTCCACTTTGGCTTTGGCCTCTATCTGCTGTGTGAGAAGCAGGTTTTCTAGGGAAAATTCTTGAAAGGGCAGGTACTGTGACTGTTTCTAAAGATAGGAAAACAGAGGTTTTGCCCTACCACTGAAAAGGAGCTGAGTGTTCAATTTAGGTCTAGCTTTTTATACCCAGGCAAGCTTTTGATGCTCAATGACAATGACTCCTGAATCTTTGACTTCTCCAAGGCAAGAGGTGACAGAATATCTTGTGTGATGATGATTCTGATGAAAATTAAAGGAGTTACATTGACAAAGGCCAAGAATCCCTGGGATACAAGTGGTAATCAGGATACAAGTGGTAATCAGGGACGCTTTCTGGAGGAGGCAATAATTATCTGATGAATCAAAGATGGGCAGTTAATTCTTGGAGCTATAGAGATACTACAGAGGGCAGGGCTCTTGCCTTGCGCATACATGACTCAGGTTTGATACCCAGCATCCATATCATTCCCTGTGCACTCTTCGGAGTGATCCTTGAGTGCAAAGCCAAGAGTAGCTCATGAATTTTGCCGAATGTGTCCCCAAAAAACAAAAGGAAAGGACAGTACATAGGCTGGGGTGACAACTCAAAGGCCATGAGTTCACTCCCTGGCACTGAACACAAAACTAGCATAGCCTCGGGGTTGAGCAATAGTACAGTGGGTATGGCTTTTGCCTTGCACGCGGCCGACCTGGGTTCAATTCCCAGCATCCCATATGGTTCTCTGAGCACAGCCAGGAGTAATTCCTGAGTGCAAAGCCAGGAGTAACCCCTGTGCATTGCTAAGTGAGACCCAAAAAGCAAAACAAACAAACAAACAAACAAAAACAACCCCCCAAATCAAACAAACTAGTATAACTTCCAAGCACCACCACCAGGTGTAGCCCCAAATCACTGTCTCCTCAACCCAAGAAAAAGACAAATATGGGCTGTTATTTTGGGAACAAGGAAGAGGGCCTGGAATGTGGGAAGGTCTGGAAGTAGGAGGAGAGAGAGAGAGAGAGGAGGAGCTTTTTCAGGGGCTGTAAGCAATTCAAAACTCCTGGAGCAGAGAGCTTGAAAAGGGGGCATGACAGGATGTGAGCCCTGACAGTGAAGAGATGGGGGGACAGAGCGGGCACCTGGCTTTTGGCTGTTGATACTTGTGGAAATGATGCTTATACAGGGCAGTCCCAGCCGATGGCCTAGGGTACATCACTGTACATTAGGTGCTCAATAAATAACAACTCAGTAAAGGATCCCAGTTAAGAGGGGCTCCTCTGAGTCTAGGCAGATACAGTTTTGTGCCTGATCATCCTCCCCCGCCTCTGCCAGGGCTCACTTTTACCTGGGGATGTCTGTGTTCGACAGGTCCCTTTGTGCAGGGGAATGAGCCTGCATCCAGGCTCAGATAGAGCTGGTGTAAGTCCTCTACTTCTCAGACCCCAGGGAAGAGGCCCATAGTCTCCCGGGGAGGGGGAACTTGCTAAAAATGTTCCCTGAGTCCCGCCTTCCCTTCCTGGCCTCACTTTCTGGCTTCCCCCAGGAGAACCTCTTTACTTCTCATCTGAATTCTCTGCACCTTGAATCTCAGTCTTGGGTTTTGCTTCTGGGAGGCCAAAGAAAGGCAGCTTGTGTTTAGATCCCAAGCAAGAAAGAGCTCGAGTTTATTAGAGCTCACAGCTGATCAGCAGTATTACTGAGTCTTTTGGGGGTGACCTTTTAGGGATAGGGAATACAGATAGTCTACAGCCGGCTCATTAGAAGGGGGCACTGTAACTCCAACCCTGAAGGGTCAGGGCACCAAGCAGTGTCTTACACAGTTACAGGGCTCCCCGTTTGCTGCATCACAGCTAGTATGATGCAGTTCAAGCGGGAAACTACACAGCAAAGCCCAATAAGAGAAACTCAGTTCCTTTCCAGTGTTTGTAGGAATGATTTATTAACAGCGGGTGCTCAGTGTCTGTGTTTCTCCAGTTTGGCAATGGCATCATTGTAGGATTTCCTCCTATTTCCAAAGGAGGGAACTCATACATGGGAATATTTGCTATCCAGGAGGAAGGAGACACCCAGAAGAAGCAGGGATTCATGTGTGAGTGTCATACATGCCTACATGGCACCCAGCACATGGATGTTGCATGAATAATAATGAAAGATGCCCTATTAACTAACTTTACCCAGGTGGATGGGCTCTGGAGCATTTTGCTGGCCCTCAGTATGAGTCTTCCTGTGTACTGGACACTCTCCTCTCTCCTAGATCGACCCACCGTGGGCCATATGTACCATGGCTTCCCTCAGGGGATGCTCACCCTCCGGAGACCTGCAGGCCAGCTGGCTCAGCAGACCAGCCAGACTCCTGAGAGTCTAATTTAATTATCTGCAGTGATGGGACCTTGGGAGTTTCAGCAAAGTGTCTCAGGTGAATATAGTGCAGGGCTAAGGCAGAGGCCATTGGGGTGAAGGGACACAAACTTGCAGGCTACTGTGGAGAGAAATCGGAAGAGTATGGTGCGGACTGCAGCTCCCGTTGGAGGGTAGGTGGCAAGGGACAACCTGCGTCCCAGCCCCAAGAGACACCAGAACATCTGGAGACACTTTTGATTGCTATATCTGGAGGGAAGATACTCGTGGAAGATACTATTGGAGTGGGGTCACCTGGGATGCTGCTCCTATCTGAACCACAGAGTACACCTCCCACGACTAAGAATTAGGGCTGGAGAGAGAGAACAGGGGTTAACACATTGATGCTGGCTCGTACCAACAGAGGCTCATACTTGAATGTGGTTTGAATGAGCACAGATCACTGCACACTTGTCAGTGTGGTAAGGCACCTGCCTTGCATACAGCCAACTGCAGCTCAACCCTGGCACTGCACAGGTCCTCATGGACCAACAGAAGACACCCCCTAAGCAGAGCCAAGAGAAGCCCCCGAGCACTGCCATTCGAATCCCCCAGTGCTCTAAAGCATCACTTTCCAAAATTGCCCGCAAATAGCTATTCTGGTCCAGAGGGTCAGGGAGAAGCCACCATGGCAGGAAAGTGTCCCTTGCTGTGCCCCCCACCTGCCTCTGTGCCCCCTTGCAGAGTGATTGTGGCTGCAGTATCCAGCTCTGCAGGAAAGATCCATGACATGAGCAGGAGGGGGTCAGTGCCTCCAGCCAGCCTTGAGCAGGTGCTGTGGGTGGTTACGTGGCAAGCCTGTCACCACTCTCCCACCTGAGCCCGCAACCTCGCCCCCATGCCCCCACTTTGGGTTGCTCCTGGGGCTGTGGGGTAGCGACATCCGGAGGAACTTGCTGGGCCTCTTGCTCTCACTTTGAAGTCCTCACGTCCCAGAGTCACTGCACCCTGTCCAAGCTCCAGATGTAAGTGGGAAGGAAGGAGAGGGTGTCTCAACGCTGGCTGACCAGGACCCCAGCCCCGCCTGCGGGCTGACCACCTCCGCTCAAGCATCTCCCTGCTTTCCACTCTAACTTAGCAGGGAGGAAAGATTTCCTTGGGGACATCCTGCCAACATCCTCAGGCCCTGGAAGAAATGATTTCCCTGGAGAAGAGGGATCCACCAAGCGTGAATAAATAAACAGAGCATTCCAGGGGGGCGGGGGTAGGTGGAGGGAGTTCTGGCCAGCTTTGTCCCCCTCACCCACTGCTCATCAGTTTCCCCGGCCAGGCAGGGGGTGGAGAACCTGCCTAATCCCGTGGGTCCCACAGTCTGTCTGTCTGTCTGTCTGTCTGTCTGTCTGTCTTTTCCTCTCTCTCCCCACCTCCTCTGTCTCCTCTCTCTAATCTGTGAGTGCTTCTTTATTACAAAAGAAACAAAGCATTTATACTTAGAGACCTCAGAAAGAGGTGATTTTGATCTTGCCATTCTAGATCAGACAAACCTCATAGAAGGAAATTCTTGTTTTCAGAACTTTGAGGGCTGGGGGAAGAGAGGGAGGAAAATATTTAGGGCATTGTTTCTCAAAACTGGCTGCTTTCACCGACATTCTTGAGGGGAGAAAAGGGGTTACATGTTTTCTACGATGCTACATTAAATTTTATGTTTTACTTTTGCGGATCATTTCAATCAAACAAAAACACACTTCTCCAGGACTGCCGGACGGTCATCTTATGTAACTGAGTGTGGCCATTGAGTTTCTCTCTCTCTTTCCCTTTCTTTTTCCGGAGCGTCACCGTGAATCAGTGGCAGATTCCTCCGCCCTGAAATCGCCTGGCTGGATCAGTGGGGGAGCTATGCAGAACTGGTTGCTTGCTCAGCACCCCACAGGCTTTCCAGGGGAGTCACAGCTCTGCGGGCAGTTTCAGGAGGGTCACTGGTGAGGGGGTTGTACCAGGCTTCAGGCAAGGTCTGAGTTGGGGTGGGGGGTGCAGCTCAGAGACAGCCAGGGAGCCAGAGAGCCAGAAAGCCTCTAACAGTTTCTACCCGCCGAATCCAGCTCCTGTGGATTAGGGACCCCAGCCCGAAGGGGGCTGAGAGGAGTAGCTTGACACTGAAGGGCCACCTCCACTTTACCAGCAAGGAAACTGAGGCCAAGGAGGGGGTTAAAGTCCTGCTCTCTACTAAGTCAGTAGATAAGATCAGAGGTGGTACTCTCCAGGACCTATCCCCCCTCCGCCTTCCCCTCCTTCCACCATCCCCCCTCTCCCCCACCTGCCTATGTTTGGAATTTTTCTCTTGTGGTCACACACTTATTTTTTATTTATTTATTTATTTATTATTTTAAGGGACTGGAGCAATAGCACAGTGGGTAGCACGTTTGCCTTGCACACGGCTGACCTGGGTTCGATTTTTCCGCCCTTCTCAGAGAGCCCGGCAAGCTACTGAGAGTATCTCTCCCGCACGGCAGAGCCTGACAAGCTCCCCATGGCGTATTCGATATGCCAAAAATGGTAACAAGTCTCACAATGGAGACATCACTGGTGCCTGCTCGAGCAAATTGATGAACAACGGGACGACAGTGCTACAGTGCAGTGCGATTTATTTTTTTTAGTTTAGGGGCCACACCTAAGCAGTGCTCAGGGCTTATTCCTGGCTTTGACTCAGAGGTAATTTCTGGTGGGGTTCAGGGGACCATATGGGATGCTGGGGATCGAACCTGAATTGATAATGTGTAAGACAAACACCTTACCTCCTTTATGCTATGCTCCAGTGCCCACACACTTATTTTAGAGTGGTTGGAAAGAGCCCTGTTGACTTGTTCAAGGAAAAGGATAGAAATGGTCTATCTTTCTGGTGAAGCTTTTATTCCAGATAATAAAGTGCACGTTAGGAAATGGTCCAGTTGTGCAGGCCAAGGGCCAGGACATTTTTCTTGAATCCGTATTCTAAACTAACATCATGCAAATGTGGAGCTCCTCAATTTAGGAATCTCTTATACAAGGGCTTCAGGTCTCTGTGGTGAGATAGAACAATCTTCACTAACTTTCTTCTAAGGAAAAAAATTTTTGATCATCCTTTTAGCAAATTATAACAAGCAATGTAAGAAAAATCACTGAGGGCCTGCTATGGGAGCAGACTCAAGAGGGGTTGGGAAAATTGGAAATAACGGTGGTTGGAAGGTGCAATGGTGGTGGGATTGGTTATTGAATCCATTGGTGGGTTTGAATATTGAATGTCTGTAACTAAACCAATGACTTAATAAAGTTATTCAAAACATGTAGAACTCCTCATTCATCTGGAAACCTACATTTACAGAGCTGAAGAGCTCCAAGATCTCAGTGTGGAATTGACCAGACAAAACTACCAACCTCCTTGTGTATTTTCTGCTTTGCAAGTTGTAACCAAATGCTCTAGCTCTAGCTCTGGCCAACCAAAAAAGAAACGGCCCAGCTGTACTGGGTTGAGCTCTGTGCGTGAGCACCTGTCTGTACAAGCTCCAACTCCCAGTCGAGGCTTTATGTTTGGTTTTTGTAAATGTTTCAGGCAGGCTCCCATGTGATTTTGAAGGGGGGCAGTGTTCTTTGTTCTTTAGTTCCTGGAGGTTAATGGGACTCAGCTGCCGGCCCTCCATGCCCCCTGTACCCCTCTTCCCTTGGGAAAGGCTTGCCTGGGAAATGACCGCCGCTATTCTCATAGTGAAGCCAGCACTGGAGTACTGGCTGCTCACCTGGGTCTGGGGTGCAGGGATATTTCATCGGGTGCCAGCCTGAAATGCAGGTGCCCAATCCCCCACCACCTGCGACCTGGAGAGATGTCACTGGGGTCCTTTTGGGGCTGCAGGCCTCAGAAATCCTGTAAATATTCACTGAGCGTCTGTCCAGGAGGTGGCTGTTGCAGCTCTCTAAGTGGGGGCTCCACTATCCTGACACACCCAGGACACACACTAACCACCTATTTGGGGAATGAGGGTTGATCCACACCTGGCAGTGCTTGGAGGTCACTTCCAGCTCTGTGCTTCGGGGGGTTGGGGGGGGGTGGGAGCCCTCCCGTGCAATGCTCAGGGAACCACAGGCAGTGCCAGGGATTGGACCTGGGCCTGCACAGGCCAAGCATGTCCTCCAGTCCTTGGGGCTCTCAGCTACCCTGACCCATAGTTTTGCAGAAGCGGAGACCTGTACTCACAAAACCAGTTTCCTTTGGGGGCGCCAAGCAGAGCAGAAAAGCTTGGGGCCGCTACTGCCCTGGTTACAACCATTATGTGAACCCAGGACAGAGGAAAAGGCTGGCATGGGACGGGGGTGAAAGGGACATAGAGGGCTCACCTCCTGTCTTCAATCATCAGCTGTTTATATTATAGGCAGCTCCTCTAGTTGTACTAGATGAATTAGGACAAACCTGAAGCATTTTCTTTTCTCAAAAGCAAAAACAAGGGGCCAGTAAGAACACAGCAGGTAGGGTGCTTGCCTTACCTGGGCTTGATCCCTGGCTTGGCTAGGAATGATCCCTAAGTAAGGAGCTGGGAGTAAACTATGAATCACTGGGTGTACCCCCTCCCCCAAAGCAAAACTAAAACAAATGCCTATTACTTGTGCAAAGCATAGACAGAGAGTAGGAGTTGTGACTGGGTTGAAACTGGGTTATTCCAGAATCTTGGAAAGAAGGAAGTTATTCATACCCCAAGAGCCTTCTCTAGGACAAGGTCTGAGCCCCTGGACTTCCTCCTTTCTCTGTCAGATAACCATGATGACTATAAGCAGGTCCTCTTCCCAAAGAGAAAAGCAAGTCACAGTGTTATTTACTGGGTACCAAGCTTTTGAATTCATGAGCCTAGGAATGGCACGCATACTATACAACTTAGTGGATATGTTTCTCTGGAAAGGTTCTCACCATCCCCAGCCCTCAGGAATTTCAAATGAATCATTTTGTCAGGGAGCTGGGCATGAAACTCTAAGACTAAAATCTCAACAAGAAAACAACATCAGCACTGAGAGGCACAGGCATGCCTCGATACCCTGCTGTGGGCACTGAGTGTGGTGATGAGGCACATTGTCAAAGGGGCATAAACACTGTACCACAGAGGGTTCTATAAGGTGTCCCTAACATTTTTGAATGTGAGTGCTGGAGAGGGAAGAACACTTTTTGTCTCATGAATATTTCTGACTGTTCAGGAGTGAGCTTGGATATCTAAACATTTTAAAGAAGCAGAGTGGGGAGAGAGCTCAAAGGGCCAGTGCACTTGCCTTTGCATGTGGGAGGTCCATGTTCTTGGCCTGGCAACCATGGTCCCCCAAGCACCACTAGGAATGACTCCCAAACGATAAACTGTAAGTAGTCCCTGTGCTCTCCCGAATGCAGCTTAACACCCTCCCCCACAATACTACTACTACTACTACTACTAATAATAATGTAGCACTGTCCTCCCATTGTTCTATGATTTGCTTGATGCGGGCACCAGTTACGTCTCATAACAAATTGTGAGACTTGCTGTTACTGTTTTTGGCTTATCAAATACATCATGGGGAGCTTGCGAGGCTTTGCCGTGTGGATGAGATACTCTCAGTAGCTTGCCAGGCTCTCTGAGAGGGGCAGAAGAATCGGACCCAGGTCGGCCTCATGCAAGGCAAACGCCCTACCCGCTGTGCTATCGCTCCAGCCCAATTATAGGAAACAGACTTTTCACAACTTGGAGTGTGCCTGGTTTCTCCCTCCTAAGTCCTCATAGTTTGGGCAAGGTGACCTCAAATGTTGTATTTCAATACGGTTTGGCTGCCTATTGGACACAGGAACTATGCAAAGTTATTCACAGCAAACACCGGCTGGCTGATCATCAACTCCATTGGCTAAAGAGGGGCCTTATTTCCTGGGCAGGGCCTTCATACAATATTGCTCAAGCCAAGATGAAAACTAATGACTATTCCTGGTCAGGATGCTGTGAGCAAGCCTTTTAGGTTACCTTTCAACGATATTAAAATTAAAATTCCAGGAAGTTCCACAAAGAACTAGTGTGAAGGCAGTATCTCTTTCCCTACCATAGTAGCCCAAGTGTTGTCTGACACATAGTAGGCTCTGGACTACCTCCTGCATGAATAAACAAAGCACCCAGACTCTCTAATACTTCTGACACCCACGGAAAAGCGCAGGCAGAGATGAATACACATAAGCATTTGACAGCTTGCATGAATAGCACTGGCATTTACTCCCTGGCCTCCTCTGCATCGCCTCCCCGCTTCCTGACCTCACACCCTGAGTACAGGACTTAGAACCAGCTACCCGGGAAGCAGTGCTCTGCCTCTTCTTAGCTCTTGACTGTGCCTCTTTGAGCCTCAGTTTCCCCAGTGATTACAGGCAGATAATCAGGCTGAAGCCCTCTTGAAGGAGTTGGGTGGGGTATGTAAATTTCTCCTCGAGAACGCAGACTCACCGGGCACACTGCATGTGTCCAGGTAAGGGCCAGCTATCAGAGCTACTATCGTGCTTGGCATCATAAGTGCTTGGCAGGAATTAGAGATTCATTAAATGCTAATTTCCTTTATGCCAGACTGAATGCTAGATGCAAAATCCAAGTAGTCATGGTGTTCCAGAAAATGTTAGAAAGGTAATATGCTGCAAAAATGAAAATAGAAGGTTTTGTGTCCTTCAGATCATCAGGATCTTCCTTCCTTGGAGTAGGACAAGTGAGCATCATCCTTAGAGCCAAAGTGACTCTGGACTAAATGCCAGGAAGCCTCAATTAGGTCTGGGCTGTGCCGCAGGTACTTCTAACTGTCTGAAACCTCAACAAGGCCATGGGAAGCAATGCCCATGTGGGTCCCGAACCAGAACCACCAGCCCCAGGCTCATGGGGCAGAGACACACACAGTTTGCCAAACCCTCCTATTTCCCCACAACCTTTGGTCCCCTACAGAGATGACATGTGCAAAAGTGACACCTTGAAAGAGTTGTGGCCTGCCCTTTAATATTTATTTCCCCTGCTCCTGCATTCTAATAGCCTATTGTTTGCACAACATTTCAGCAGTCTAGATGCCTGGCCACAGCTTGGAAGAAACCTTCTTGAGGAGCTGTGATCCTTCAGTACTCTTGCTGAGAGGAAGAAATACATCTTGCTTGGTTCAGCCAGTATGCAGTAGGGTCTATTTGTCATTGCATTTTAGTTTGGCTTAACCTGACCACTCAGGGGTCGATCATATGCAGAGCCTGTTCCAGGGTTCAAGCACATCTGTCACAGAGCATCTCATTACTGCCTAGAACTGCAACCCACACTCACTTGAAATCTCATCAAGATCGTTTTTTCCTATCACACATGATGGCTTGGTTATGAGTATTAATGAAGATTTAGAAAATTTAGTCATCTCTCTCTAACAGCTATTTCTGCCCCTTCCCCTGGGGAAAGAAATAGTGATAAAACTGATAGAGAACAAGTATCTTGAGTGTGAGAAGCTGTGTGTTGGTGCCAAGAAGCACTTGGAGGGAGAGGAAAAAGATGCTGCTATTCTAGTCATGGAGTCTTTCACCAGGAAGAGAAAGATCTGAAACTCTGGTGGAGAATCCCATTTGTTAAGGCAATTAACAGACTTATTTTTTCTTTTTGGATCACACCCAGTTGTGCTCAGTGATCACTCCTGACAGTGCTTGGGAGTTCACATGCAGTGCTGGAGGACTGAATCAGACTCGGCTGCATGCAAGGCAAATGCTTTAATCTTTATACTATCTTTTGCCCCACTTAACAGAATCTTAATACCTTGTACCTAATTTGCTCACTGGGAGGTGGCAAGAACCTGGGTTTTGCTGTCACTCAGTACTGGCTTTATATCTCAGCTTGGCCATTTACTGTGAAATCAGGACAAGTTGACTCCATGGAGCCTCAATTTCCTCCAGTGTCAAATGAAGATAGGGAAATGTGATTTCTACCAAGAGGTATTGCTAGGGACATTAAAGTTAAGTAAGGTAAGCCACGTGCTTGATTCACTGGCTGGAATAGAGTGGGCATCCAATCAATTGATCTCTTTTTCTTCATGACTACTCTTAGAGTTTGGCCTCAAGCCCTAGATATGTGATTCGGGATGTGAGCCTTACCAGATCCCATGGAAGGGGCTGTCACCCACTGGCCAGGATGCGACCTGAGGTGAAGAGAATCAGCACCAGGTTCTCTCTGACACAGAAGTCTGTCCTGGGAATTCAACTCAGTTTCAAAGTTTAGTGTAGGAAACAGGAAAAAGATCCTGCACCAACTCAGGTGATACTGTTTCAGGTGCTATGTGGGAAGGTGGAAACTGTGTGTCTCCCAGAAAATAAAGGATAAAGTGAGTCAGGGGGATGATTTACACCAGGCAGCACCCTGTGACCAGATATTCAGATGAGGCAGCTTGACTGAGCCAGGGAGGCAGGCCAATTAGCAGAGACTGAAGCAGATGCTGAACTTGGGTCAAAGACAGTCTGGACCGGAAGTACTCGTGACCACTTCCTGTGAAGAACTTGCCACCAGAGGCAGCAGCGCACAGCAACTCTGATTTTGCTGTGCTCTACTGAGCAGAGCAGATTCCCCACATTGGCTCTGGGAAAGAGTTATCTCCTCATTCATCAACCATCCAGTGGCTGAGACTTCATTTTGCATCTACTCAAGGGGCCATTCCTGTGTGGGTGTTGGGAACACAGAGACAGAGAGGAAACTCTCTTTGGACTGGCTCACCATGTTTTAGGGACGAACTGTGCCCAGAGATTCTGATTCATGCGCTAAGATTTCTAAGGGCTTATTTCTGAGACACACCAACCTCTTGGAGGAGAGAGCAAGTAATATTATTAGCAGGAATGAGGAGATTTTGCTAAATTTGGTGTGAGGAGGGTGAATCTTTCAGGTAAAAAATCTATCTGTGGAAAGGAATGAAAGGAAAAGGGATGGCAAATTTGGGGGATCAGGAGTCAGTTTTACATGGCTAAGATGTGGAGGTGAAAAGATGGTGGAGGTGGGGTTACAGCAAAATAAGACTGATGGGGAGATATCAGCTCTCAAAATGCCACTATGCCATGTTCAGGAGCCTGGACTTAATCCTATTGATTTCTAGTGTCTTAGAGGCAGCCAGAAGGACAGGAAAACCCCTTTGAGGGAAGTACACAGGGAACAGGTATGTGAGGTGAACAACGACCTGGCAGGCTGGGGTGTACCAGTAGGAGGGGACCAGACTTAGAGCTGCCATGTCAATGAAGTTAAGAAATCGGAATACCTTTGGTCCCATGAGTTGGCCAACAGTCAGTCTTTACAGCTTCACTTATTAAGTAAAAGTGGGGAATTCATGTGCAGAATTTACATGGTCTTTGCCCAAACTGAGCAAGCCAGCTCTCGTCATTTCCATCACGGCTGCTACTGACACATATCTTCCACCCAAATCTCTTGACATTGATTCTCCCCAGATGCTACTAGGATCTATCAGTGTACCCCTCCCCAATCCTGAAAGAACCAGCAGGCTCATCTACATACAGATCTGTCCCAGACAGGTCCTCCACCTCCCACATCACCCCAGCAAGGACTAATCAGAGGGGGATGGATTCAGCAGACAGGAATCTCGTCATTATTTCCCTGGCTTCATATGACTTTCCTTATATCATGCATCAAGTATAGAATCATGTCTGGGGCATGAGAATTATGGGAATTGTTCTCTGGTTTCCGCAATACTGGAGGCCAATGGGTGTGTTTGGGAACCCCTAGGGAAACGTGAGCTTCATTCTCCTAGGCCAGGAGCTTCATTCACACACAGCTCTCTCAGCAGGGATTCTACCTGGGAGCACAGCAAGGTCAGCTGCGTGGGGGATGCAAATGTGTAAATCCTTCAGTTAGAATGACAGCATTTCCCAGGAATCGTAGTGCTTTGGTCACCTGTGTATACTGCCCGCACCGTCCCCCCAGCATGTGGAATCCATACATAAGGAAGGGTAGTGGCCAAGCCGGGCCAGTGAGGTAAGGATGTAACATTTAAGGAAGGACTCTCTTTCAGGTGCCAAGCATACACTTGAAGAGGCTTAGAGTGAGCAATGAGAGAGAAAGAGAGAGAGAGAGAGAGAGAGAGAGAATTTTTGAGGAGGTGCCTCATTTGCTCCATCCAGTTCACATTGGGTAAGAAAGTGCTCAAACCATCTCTTCCAATGCTCTCTATTCATGTGGCTGGCCTTCCCCTTCCTGTTTCCTCCCCTGTAAAATGGATTTACAAGAATCCCAAGAGTTGGCTGAAATATGGAGAAATCAGAACCTTCGTCATTTTCTCGGGTGTAAAGCATAAAAAGGTTACAGCATAGCTGTGACTCAACTATAATGAGTAATTTTTTTTTAAAGTTTGCTAAGGAGGTGTGGTGGAGGGAGGGAATCTTGGGTCATTGGTGGAGGGACCCTGACACTGTGGTGGGTTTGACGATGGAATATCAAAAGTACATCAAGAGTCTCTGTTATTAATATATTCACCACTTTGTAAATCATGGTGCCTAAAAATATATATAGTTGCCACCTTGGGAGGACAATTTGGTGGTGATTTCCCCAAGTATTAAATACACAGAAACTACATGAGTTAGTATTTCCATCCCTAGGTATCTACCCAAGAGAAATATAAACATGTCTATCTGAAGGCATGTGTAAAAAGGATCGCGGCAGCATTATTATAAAGGCTAAAATGTGCCAACAACCGGCTGTCATTCCACAGGCAAATGACTGAAAAATGTGATAAGAGCATGGGCTAATAGGTGTCCCTGCCCCAACCCATTTCTAATTCAGATGTTGAAGCCTTCCTCCACCAGCATCTCAGATATGAGTGTATTTGGAAACAGTGTGGGTGATGAGGTGATCTGGTTAAAATAAGGTATTATATCAAGGCTTGATCCAGTGAAATTGGTGTTCTCATAAAAAGAGGTAATTTGGGCCTGAGAGATAGAGGAGTCGATTGATGTTTGCCTTGTACACAGCTGGCCTGGGTTTAATTACTGAGCACTGAGCCAGGAGTGAGTCCTGAGCATAGTTGGATGTATCCAAACCCCAAACCAAACCAAACCAAACCAAACCAGAATAGGCAATCTGGACACACACAGATGCTCTGAATTGGTGTTGACAGAGGAAAGGCTCCTGTGAGAGCTCAGAGAGCCTTGAGAAATAAGCCAGCTGCTGACACCTTAATCTTGGACTTCCAGCCTCCTGGACTGGGAGAAAATCAAGGTCTGGGTTTGAAGGACCCTCTCCCCCACACCCACAGGATGCTTTGTTGTGGCAGCCCAGACTAATCCAGCTGGAATAAAACTGTACAATGGAATATAATTTCACTAAAGAAACAAGTACTGATGCCTGTTACCATATGCATAAGTCTCAAGAACATCAGGGTAAGTGAAAGAAGCAGACATGAAATGCCACATATTATGCAATTCCTTCCATATAAAATGTCCAGTAAAGGTAAATCTATAGAGACAGAAAGTAGATTAGTGGTTGCCTCAAAACACAGGGAGAGGGGACTGGAGTGACTATGAATAAGCCCAGGGTCTCTTTCTGGGGTGATGGAAATGTTCTGAAAGTACCTTTGTGGCAATGATGGCACCACTTAGTATTAAAAATTAACACCGAAATTTTTAATTTTACATTTTAAAGGGTATATTTTAAGGCAGGTAAGTTATATCCAGACTTTTAAAAAAAATAACAGGATAATTCCAGTACATGTGTAGGGTCTGGCACACAGTAGGAATCTTAAATTACAATCTTGGTACTCTCTACTATGCTACAACAAGTATCTGTGGCTCAACTCAAAGTTGCCAGAAGTGCCATAAAAATTCCTTTATTTTTAAGGCCATTTTGGGGAAACCCAACTGGGTAGTCACCATGAGCCAGTGTCCCTAAGTGACCTCCCCACCAGCTGTTCTGGGCGGCAGCGTGCCTGATGGGGCAGAACCTGCTCAGGCCTTGGTTGCCCCGTGCTGGAGTTTGGGCAGCACTGCTGGCCCCCAGGGTCTCTGTGCAAAGAACTTGGGCTACAGTGTCGGGGTATGCGCTCTGCATGCAGTTGGCATCTCAAACAATTCCAGGGGAAACCCTGTGCGTGAGAAAGCTCTCTGACAAGCAGCGGGCGCACACCTGTCCTTGCTGTCCTCCTTAGTGCTGGCAGCTGGCTGGGCCACAGGTTCTGACGGATGAAGGGGGAGCCACGGTCCTCTCCCTGGAGACATACCGGTGCAAGGAAGGAGAAGAGGGTGTATCCTGGGCAAAGGGATATTCCTCATACCTTTCAGTATCTGTATGGCAAACCACAATGCTCAAAAGAGGTAGGAGGGAGGGAGGAAGAAAGGGAGGGAGAGAGAGAGAGGGAGAGAGAGAGAGAGAGAGAGAGAGAGAGAGAGAGAGAGAGAGAGAGAGAGAGAGAGAGAGAGAGAGCCTTCCATAGAGGCAGGCTGGCAGGCTGGGAGATGGGGGGGGTGATGGGACGGAAACTGGGTTCACTGGTGCTGGGAAATGTACACTAGTGGAGGGATGGGTGTTGGAACACTGTATGACTGAAACCTAATCATGAATAGCTTTGTAAGGGACTATTTGTATCTGTATAAATTATATATACGTGTGTGTGTGTGTGTGTGTGTGTGTATTTCAAGCACCTACCTGGGACTGGAAAGACAGTGATCCTTGTGTCCTAGCCTTGAATCATCCTGTTGGTCAACTGAGTGTCACAGGGAGTAGCCCTGGGGCCCCTGAGCACCACTTGGGAGCCCCCCCTCCCCCCCGCCTAGCCCCTCGCAAAAAATAATAAATAAGAGAAAAAACACCCAGTGGTGAAAAGCTTCCTGAATTTGAATTTCAGAAACCTTGCACAATGGGTTTTCCAGAACTGTTTCCTCACCTGTGAAAGGGGCTAGCCTAGTCTTTTTGGGGAGGAAGAGGGACAGTAAGCAGTGGCCAGGAGGCCTGGTGCTCCTCCTGGAGAGTCTGAGCTAGCCAGGCTGCCAGTTTAATGCAAGTTCCTGGGGATGTGGCACTGCTCAGGCCCTGCTGTCCTGGAGATTCTCCGGGTCACCCAGTGTGTTTGTTGCTCTACTCTGGTGCCAGAGACGGAACAGGGGTCAGCTACATGCAGATACCTGAGCCTCCTACTATCCTTCCAGCCCCCAACCGACTCCTTTGACACAACCTCCTGAATCAGGGACTAAGCCACAAAAGTACTCAGCATCATGTTCATGATGTCAGGGAGGGCCAGCTACGAGGATATGCTGGCATCAGGGGGACCTGACACGCTGACTCTGAGGCCGGGCAGGGCTTGCTACATTGGTGGCTGCAGTTGTGGCTGCAAAGACTTCAGTGTCTGAGGGCAGGGAAACTGGTTTCTTAACTACCAGTTCATAGTGTTTGCTGATTTGACAGGGGAGAAAGGTGGAGGGGGGAGGGCACCCGTAGGAACAGGGTACTCCAGGAAAACCTGAGGGAACAGGTGGGCAAGCTATGCCGCCACGTGATTGTGTTGCCTTGTGCAAGTTTTCTTCCCTCTCTTTGGCCTTTTTCCTTTGAGTGAACCCCCAAGATTTTACTAGTCAGAATACTCCTTGATTCCACTTTGATTCTACTATGTTGCTATGAGACTCATCTCTCCCAAATCCCCCTCTGGGACCCTAGAAGACAATAAATTTTGCACCAGGAGACCCATGAGTCCCCTTTTTAACAGTGCTGCAGTCCGGCCAACATCCCATTCTGTCCCGTCACACACTAGAATGCAGCCCTGGATCTTTGGAATGTCTACACCAGCCCGCGGAGGGCTCCAGAGCATTTCCATGAGGGGTTGTGTGGGGGATGGGGGCTCCATGGGCCCGACAGTCCTTGTTCCTGGAAAGAAAGTGAGGCCTTCCGGTTCTCTGGAACTGCATGGCTCCAGAGAAGTTCACAGCAGGCTCAGAATCAATTCAGTAACACCAAGTTCCCCGGAAGAAAGGAGCAGGCGGAGGAAACCTCCGAGCTCTTTGTTAGAGGAGGCGAGGCGAGATGCTGTGCTTCTCTCCCGAAATCTCTTGGCCCAGCCATTCTCTTTGTCCAGCGGCTAGTGGGACTATCCCTCCATTCTCTCAGCCCTCCTCTTTGCAACACCCCCCCCCCAAAGCTAAGACACACCCTACCCCCTCTGGGCCACCACCCACAATAAACTTGGCCCTGGCACCCCACTCTCACCAGGCTCTGTGCAAATATCTTAAAAGAGCCATTTCCAAAAAGACCAGGAGGCAGAGCGAACAACAATCATTTCTGAACGTCCTCCTCTCTGGGGCAGGGAGATTCCACAGGGGCCCTGGGTCCACCCAGGGGCTGCGGGAGCCCGAGGCGGCTTTGTTGTTACAGCGATTCAGCCCAGTTTCAGATTTTAAGAACAGCGGGAAAGTAATATCAGCTGAAAGGAGTTTTCTGTGCGCTATTTAACTCAATGGCTCTGCAGCTGGAGAGAGCCATAGGCAGGCGTGTTATGATTCAAGGGCTCCCAATTACAATGATCCTTTTTTATTATATAAAAACAGCAACACAGCCATTCTCCACCCTCCCAATGCCTGCCACCGCTGACCCCTTCACCCTCTGACTGGCAAAGTTGCTCTGTATCCTGAGAGTGACACCCAGGTCCTTCCCAGGGTCCAGTCTGGCAGCTCTCAGCACCCCAATTCCTGTTCTCCAGAGCCAAGGATGAGACTGAAAGGGCACAGAGCCTCCCCACCCACACCCCCTGCTCCCTGATAATATTCTGCTAGAGGCACAGGTAGAGGTTTTAGCGTTGTCTTTCCTGAGGGGGCAGGTTATTTGGGGAGACTGTGCTAACAGGCAAAGATTAGGGGGATCCCCATTACTTGACGCACACAGACATACCTATGCAAGTCTATATGTATGCGCTCTCCCATGCCCAGGCCCACCACACACTGGAATCCATGGGAACTGTCTCTTCTTCCAGTACCTACTATTGGGCTGGGGTGGGACTGGTCCCCAGAAAAACCTGGTGGCAACTAAGAGCGTCAGCTCTGAAAACAGGCTCATCTGAGTTCAAGTCTCGACACTGTGACCTCCCTGCTGTGACTCTGAGTAACCAGGGAACATTTCTGAGCTCAGGGTGTGGAAATAAGGTTTCAGGTCTGGAAAACGTGCCCAGGCTTCCTGTATTTGGGCACCCTCACCCTCAGACTGTCTGACACTGACATGGCAAGAGAAAGGTGTTTCACTAGCAGATAGCATGTGTGTTTGTGGCGTGTCTAGGTGGCAGAGAGAGCTTTGTTTTGATTTTTTATTTTTGCAAGGGGGAGGAGGATGCCCTGGAGGTACTCAGGGCTACATCTTGCTCAGGGCTCAGGGCACCATGTGGCACTGCGGATGGAGCCCAGAACTTCCCCATGCAAACGGCAGTCGCTGCACCATCTCTCCTCACCTCTCTCTCTCTCTCTCTCTCTCTCTCTCTCTCTCTCTCTCTCTCTCTCTTTTGGTTGGAGTCTCATCTTCTTCCACTCTCATGAGCTAGAGTGACAAGACTGATGGCAGGGAGCCCAATGGCTGCAGGTCATGCCAGCTCTGTTGACCCATCAAGTTTCTCTGCCATCCACCTGGACATAGGTCTCAACTGTCATACCTGCTGGGTCCTTGCTTGCTGCCTCCTTTTTAATCTACACTCTGCTCTATCCTCAGTTTCCCTGCAAGATCTTCTGGGCAGCAGAAGCTACAGCTGTAGCCTCTGACTAAGCCAAGTAAAATCTGCAGCCAGGAATGCATTCCCTCCCCTCTCCCCTCTGCCCTTCTCCCCAGCAGCCTCCTTTCTCCTGCAGTCTACTGGGGTTGCCCACAGGGAGCATCCCTCCCCATAGGAGGAACTAACCCAATGTGCCTGCTCTCCGGGCCCTAGCGACACACGTGCCCACTCCCCAAACCCAATCTCACAGCAAATGGAGGCTAGGATTGTTGCTAGTTTCCTCTTGCCAGGTAAACCAGGTGTGGACCTTCCCCTTTACCATCCACAGCCTGGGCAAAAGCTGACATGATTGATTTTCCTCCCTGAGTCTGTTGTCGATGCATGCGTGTACACACACACACACACACACACACACACACACACACACACACACACACAGGCTCACTCGCACCCCTGTCAATCAACCTCTCTTAACTGTAGTACTACAAGCGGAAGAACAGGAAACAGATTGTGGGTGGCTGTTCTTAAAATTACAACCTGTTCAGTGCAGGGGTGGGGGCTCAGAAAAGGATGGGAGAAGGGGACTGGAGGGGATTTCCTCCTCCCCTCCACCCCCGATGATAAACGAAGCCACTTTGTCCACATGAAACGCCATGTCCAGCTTATAGTCTCTGTTGGGCGCATGTGCAGAGCCCAACGTCCTCCCAGACCTGCACTGTCTGGACTGGACATGACACAGCACGTTACTCTACCTGAACACGGCCTCAGGGCCTCCCTGGGAGAGTCCAGAAGAAGGTTCCAGCCCAGTGGCTGCTCTGGCTTGCCACAAATAAACACACAGTGTGTGAGGGGTGAGGGGAAGACTAGTGAGACGGGGACGGTTTGGCTCTTCGAATTGATGCTAAAATCCGTGCATGTTAATTACTCGACCCCTTAATGGTACAACAAAATCCCATCTAGCTTTGCCTGCAGCGGTGGGGTTGGGGATGACAGGTAACCGAGCACAATCTGTGGCAGGCACTGTGCCAAACCCTTTTATAAATTTCTTCCTCAGCTTCCCAACCACCCTTCAGGCAGTTGCTAGAATGATCTCTATTTTAGAGGCAAGGAAAAGGGAGGTTTGGGGAGGTGAAGTTATAGCCCAGAGTAATAAAAGTAATAAGTTAAAACAAGAGAATCAGAGATGTCTGTCCTTGTTCTGCCAAGGAAGGGCGGACTTTCTGGAGCCAGGACTCCAGAACCTGACCCACAGGAAGAGGAAGACAAGAGTGATGCTGGGGGTGGGGGTGGGGGTGGTCAGTGGGGTGGGGTGGGGCGAGGAGGCAGGGGTAGTTCACAAAGTGTTTGCAAAGGAGAGCAGTCAGTCCTTGTAAGAGCTGGGGTACACAGGGTTAATATCATCCCTCAGCTTCTTATTGCATGCTGTCTTCTTTTTGTCCTAAGGCAAAATTGGTCCCCTGGTCTAAAACTTTCCAGAATTCATTTTATTTCAAATAAGAACCAAGTTGCTATCTCCACAAGGCCTACTGTCAGTCTTGCCTTTCGAAAACTCATAATATTCCCTCTTTAGAAGGCTGCCATAGCTCCCCAGTTCCTGAAAAGATGAAAAGACCCACCTACCCCATCATCTTTGAACAACCATCCTTTCATCACACCCTAACACCTGCATCCCCCCACACATCCTGAAACTCCCACAATACAAATGGCACTCAGGACTTCGTTTTACCTTCCTCAGGAAAACCTCCCTTCTTCTTCTCACTTGAGGCCACACATAACTCATCAGCCAACCAAAGAAACCATTCCTCTATTTACCCCATTCGGCTTACAAGTTGAACCCAATTTGTTCAGGAGTGCAAGATGCCTTTTTAAAAGTAAATACTTTATGCAACCAACCTGGTTTCGATCCCCAACATCCCACAGGATCCCCCAAACACTGCTAGGAATGATTCATGTGTGCAGAGCCAGGAGTAACCCCTGAACATCACTGGGTGTGGCCCCCAAACCAAAAAAGTTTTTTAAATGTAAAAAGTAAGTGCTTTACCATCCATAGCAGGTTTGGATGGCCATAAGGCACAGTTCCATTCACGCAGGTAAGCACATCCTCAAGAGAGAAGCTCTCCCCAAGCAGGGCAGCAAAGACATAGAGATGTGAGTTACATGCTCTTTGACTCACTATGCATATCTAGAATGCAGGTGTGAAACTCGGAGATGCAGCAACCACTTTGCTATTGGGAGACAATAGGCAGGAGGCCAAAAGCCTGTGTGCTAAGAGCAGAAACACAGAGCCTGGGTCCCCAACAGCCCAGCTGAGGTATAGTCTCATTTATCCTTCTTGTACAAAACAAATAAGGTCAGTGTGGCTAAACTATGATGGTGATGATTTTATTCCTAGCTGCTGAATTCACATGATGCTATTTGGCCCATCTAATCTACAGGTGAATTCAGATGTGACCCTCTCTGGGCTACCCTCTGTGACATCCTCGGAGAACCCAAAGTACATCCTTCCTTCCCTCTGCTTTCACAGAAGATAATTTTCTCTCTTAGTCCTTCTGGATTTGGCCCTCATGAGGTTTTCCCCGTCAGTCTGTTCAAATGCCCAGAGGGCAAAGGGGGCTCCTCAACCCCACTTCAGCATCTCCACAGTGCCTGGAATGAGCTTGGCTCTGCTCCACTGAGGTCGTGTTGGTGCTGTGTCTCTCAGGTCACATCTCCAAGATATCTGCAGCCCCTAACTCCTCACTTCATCCTCTGCTGGTTCTTGAAAACTTGAACAGAAAAAACGACACATACCCATACCCGAAGCAGGTCCTCCGATGAAATCATTTGGTTCAGAATCAACCAGGACCATGTCTATTTTGCTTGCCTTGTCTCATCACTGTTATAACCAAAGACATGGAAGGAAAAGACCCACTGTAGAGTGAGGAGAAAGGGTGAGGGGTCCAGTTCTGGGGGCTGGCACTTGGCTAACTAGCTCTTTGGTCTTGGGCAAGTTAGAGGACCTCCGGGCCTCTGGTCCCTCATCTATAACAAGGAGAGGATGAGAATACTTATCCAACACGGTTGTCACAAAGACAAAATAGTTTAATTGTAAGCACTTAGAATGGCTTCTGTGCTTAATGACTGCAGGCTCCTATTAGTGTAATGAATACCACAGTTGCTGATGAACAAATAAATCAACATATAGTTGCTAAACAAATGAAAGAAACAAAATGCAGGAAAATTCTGGAATTTACACCGGAAAACATTGGGCCTGAACTGTTTGTACCTGACCCTTTACTTAGCATTCTAACTCTAATCCCCCACATTGGGGGACTTCTGTAGCCTGTTCAAGGTTATGATGGAAGGCAGATTTTTGAACTGTGACTTAGCTTCTGCTGTGTGGCTTTGGGCTCACTCACTCCTTCCCCTCTCCAGGCCGACCTTCCTTCCTTAGCTGTAGACTGGGGGTCCTAATAGTCCTTGTTCAAAGAAAAAGCAGCAGCATCCACTTCATCGGGTTATGGTGAGAATGAAAAGATAAACCCAACAGACAGTGTTGTTCCTGTCATTCTGAAACAGTTAAGCGTTAGCAACCGTTACCAAACACCGTGGTTACTAATTTGGTGGAAAGCGTGGCTTTCCCACTAAATCACATGTGGCTGTCTATGGCTGACACAGTTGGGGAGAAGCCCCCTTTCCTTACCACACCCCATTTATGTCAGGAGGATACCCGTTTCCAGTGCCAATAAAATAATGGTGTCATTTTAAATTTTTCTCTTATGGGGAGTTAATTTACCTGATGAGCTTGAGCTGGGCCCTGCGTAGACATCCCATGGGCCCAAAGAACGCCTGTGCAAGCCTGTGAAAACACCCAAGGACCCAAGTGTTCATAAAGCACTGCTGGATGTGGCCCCAGATCAAAGGTCTAGTTAGCAGTTCAGCTTCATCACATTTTCACCTTGTAGATTCTCTGTCCCCCCGCCCTGACCTTAAAAGGCATGGTCACACAGCTTTGCATAACTTTCCCTTAAAATGTAAATCAAACCTTTATATTGGTCCCTTCTGAGCCCTGTGGTGACTCCATTCATCTATTTTTACTAAGAAATATGCTGTTTTAACAAGATATTTATTCCACTTGGTTGTCATCCAAACGCCTTTCGACTGAACTGCCCTGGGTTGGAGCTGCTTAAACTCTGGGTCCTCGTAAGTAGGAAACTACCCTTCGACTGAGATCTTGAAGGGCTCTGGACTCTCACCCCTTCACTTCAGCCAGCACCTGTGCATGTGTTGCGTGCATTTCAGAGGATGAGTATGGGGGATGAAGGGAGGAGGATTGCCTTCTCCATCAGGGCCTGCCTCAGACCTGGTGACTGCTAACTGCGGGCAGAGAAGACCATCCTTAGAGGGCAGGTGGAGAAACTCTCCGGGGAAATGACAGTGATCTCTCAAGAGCAACTCTTTCAAACTGGGGTGGGTCCAGAGAAAGTCCTTGCCACCCCTTCCCAGACCCCCCCCCCCCCTTTCCGGTACCAACAGAAGGCCCAGACCCGCATCTCCGCATCTCCCCTGCCAGCCCTGTGAAGCCCATCAACCAGTGGCTGCCTTGAGCAAATGACAACTTGGTTTCCCTGGACAAGTTTTGCCTGCCAACTCACGCCCCTCTTCCTCCGTGTCCCCCTAGCACCCCGCAGCGAAGAGGCTACGGGAGTTGGGGGCTGCTGGTAGCTATCCTGCGAGGTCTCCCCCGCGTTTCCCAACTTTGCGCACCAGCGCCCGAGAATAAGGTCAAGTTTGCCGAAGCGATTCCCGGGAATGCCACAAAGACGCGGCCACCGCGGCTGCGAGGAACCTCTCGTGGGGCCGCCGAAAAGCGCCAACTGCCGGGCCCGGGGTGAACTTGGGCTGGAGCGGGCTGGGAAGGGGCGGGAGGGGGTGGGGGGAGGGTGTCCGCGCGCCCCCTCCCCACAGCCCTTCCACCCCCGGGACCCTTCCCCACGCGAGTTCCCCGGCACCTGAGCAGGGCGTCGGGGGTGCGCTGGGGGGTAGGGGGGCGGCGCTCGGGCCCTGCCCCCCGCCAGGTAGCCGGGGCGCCCCGCCGCCTGCAGCCGCCAGGAGCGCGGCGAGCGGCGGCGGCGGCGGCGGCGGCGGCGGCAGCCTCAGCCCACGGCGTCATGCTTCCTGCCACCACATTACGGCGAATCGTCACCGGCAGGAGAGGGGAGAAGCGGGGAGAGCGGAGGAGGGAGGGAGGGAGGGAGGGGAGCAGACACGAGCCCCCCGGCCTGCCCCAGCCGGCTCGCGCGCGCGGGGCCGCGTCCCGGGGCCGCCCCGCCCGCACCCCCGCGCGGCGGCGGGGCGCAGACGGGCGCGGGAGACGGCGGCGAAAGGCAGGAATAAAAGGCGAGTCGGGGCTACGTAACGCCCTGTCGAAAGCGGACGCCATATTTTTTTGTGGCTTATGTCGACATAGGGAAACGTAGACATGTTTGCTCTCCTCCTCCTCCTCCTCCTCCTCCTCCTCCTCCTCCTCCTCCTCCTCCTCCTCCTCCTCCTCCTCCTCCTCCTCCTCCTCCTCCTCCTCCTCGCGCTCCCGCGCCCCTGGAGCCAAACTTGCCATCGAAACTCTTCCCCCCCAATGATGCACCCCTCCATCCTCTTATTTCCTCCCCCCTTCCTTCCCCAGCCACCCCCCCCGACACACATGCAGCCCGCCCCAGCCTGCACCCCCTCCGCCTCCCTCCTCCCGCACCCCCCACCCCACCCCACTTCCAATCACAGTCGCGGCCAAGTCCCCGGAACCGCACGTTTTCGGGAGCCCGGGCGGCGGCGGCGGCGGCGGCGGCGGCGGTGGGAAAGTTGGGCTGGAGTGAGTGGCCGGCGCCCGATGCGCGGGCGCGGGGGGCGGGGAGGGGGTGCTGGGCGCCGGGGCGAAGTTTCTTACCTGCGCCGGGGCGGCGAGCGCGGGGACACCCGGGCCGGGAACGCGGAGACGCGGCACGGGCGTTCCAAAATGGAACTCTGCTGGCTTTCCCCCCACCCACTCCCCACTCCCCTCCGGGCGCCCGGCTCGGGCTCCGTGGGAAAGAGCCGCGAGCGCCCAGCCTGCCAGACACACAGACCGCGCAAGCCCCCGCAACGAGAGAGTGGCGAGCAAGGGGGAAAAAAAATTTTTTTTAAAGAAAAAAAAAAAAGAAGAAGAAGGGGGGGCAAAAAAAAAGAGGGGGGGAAAATGTCTCGATCAGTGGGGAATCTACGCCAAAACCCACATGATCTGTAACGTCAGCATGCGTATTTGCATACGATACCACCAACCCGAGCTGCCACCCCGGGCTCGGGTTCCGCAGAAAGTTACAAAGTGAAATCCAGCCCCCCTCCCGAGACGCCGGCGAAATGTCATTTTCAGACGCGAGCTGGGGGGTGGGGGGGTGGGGGGGGAGGGAGAAACTGGCCCTGGAGGCACTGGTGACTAGCCAAGGTTCGGGGCGTGGAGCGGGGCGGCCGTGGTGGCGGTGGTTTGCTGTTGCTGTAAATTAACTTCCAAAGTCTGAGCCCGGTAACGGACTCGGTGGCATTTCTGCGAGGGGGAAACGAGTGCGACATCCTGGACGATTCGGAGCCACCCGGAGGAGCGGCGGCCCGAGTCTCCCCGCTGCAATACTCCTTTTCTTTATGAAAAGTTCAAGGTGTCACTGATGAGCTCAACTAACTGTTGATCCTGACCACGTGGAGCGGCCGACGCCGAGCTCGGGGTGGGGGAGGAGGCGGGGGGGCGCGGCTGCTCGCAGGGACCGGGTGACATCCCGACCCTCGCGGGACTCCCACCCCGCGCCCGGAGGGCAGCAGTGCACGGGGGTGGGGACCCGGGTTGGGGGGGAGGGGGGAGGCGCCCGGCGCCCCGGACTCTGCCTGCACTTCCTCCGGCCTCCGGCTTCCGCGAAATAATAACAACAGTGACATTTATTTCTAAACGATACATTTATTCCCAGAATCGCTCCAGAGAGGACTCCGCGGACCCGAGAGGGTTAGGAAGAGCCACCACCTCCCAACCCCGCCCCCAGCTTATATAATGACTTTTGGCTGCGGGAGGGGAGACAGCGGGGCGGAGGGGCGGGGAGGGTGTGTGTGGGGGGGTGGGGGGGGGGAGATTCCGAGGTTTCCGCTTGCGCCAGGTCTGAGCTGGGTTCTAGAGCTTCAAACTTTTCCCCTCCGGAGTCAATAAACAATCAGACGCCCGGGGAGCCGAGCGAAACTCTCGCCTGCAGCCGTTCTCCCGCGACCGTCAGGCTCGGAGAAAGCAGGGAACTTTCTCTCCCGCGCAGAATCGGGTCGGCTGGTCGCGACGGGAGGGGATCCCCAAGGCCGCCGTCCCCAACCCCCCACCCACCTACCCGATTCCCTCCCTCACGCGTCTCGGTGCCAACGCGGGAGGAGCATCTCGCTGCCCTGTGCCTGCCGCCTCGGGAACCGTGCGTTTGCGTCCGGGGTCCCGCGCGCCTTGCAAACCAACCGGTGCTCCGCGGAGGCGTGCTAAACCCGGATTGGGGATCCTGCGGCCGTTGTCGCAATCTCAAGGGCCACCTGTCGGCGCCCTGGCATTCCTGCGCCGCTGGACCTGCGTTCCCGCTTCCGTGGGTATCTCGATGCGCTCGCATCTTCCCGGCGGTGAGCTGCCGCCCGAGCGCGCACCAGCCGCCGAGCTGGGTGGAGAGGGACGCGGTCTGGTGGTCTGCGTGGGGGACACCGAGAGCCTCGAGAAAACAAAGGGAGCCCGGGCTTGGGAGGCTCCGCCGAGTCTCCGCCCGCCCAGAGGAGGCGAGGGCCGCCGAGCGTCGCGGCTTCCCGGCCAGCCTCTGCTCCGGGGAATTAGAACGAACTCTAGCGGCGGCTTGCGACTCGGCTCTGGGCGCAGGGCGGCAACAGGTGGCCCTGTGCGAGCGCGGCGCAGTGGCTCGAGTGGAGAATAGCGACCGAGCGGGGAGGGCTGGCTTTGGTAGTTGACTGCGTGGCCAGCTCCCGGGGTGACCTTTGCGCAGTTGTGCTTCTTGGGGCTGGGGAGAAGAAAACAGCTTGACGAATTCCTTAAGTCTCCCTCTAAGGCTCCAGTGTCTCTACCAAAATTTTGGAGGCCCCAGACTCTTTTCTTTTTTTCTTTTTCTTTTGCAATAAAAATAGCTGATATGCAAAATTCTCTTACTGGCCTGCTTCTGTTTATTACTGATGTAGTGTCATAGTGTCCTCCCCCGACCTTACCCCACCCCCCCCGCCCCCATTGGTGCATACTTAAAATGGGACCCGCCCTGAATGGGGATCTCTTGCAGGTTGCTGGCCCACCAGAGAGACCAATTGTTCCTTCATCTTAAAAGAATCTATTAATAGAGGGGCTGGAGCCATAAAAGTACAGCGGGTAGGGTGCTTGATTTGCACGCAGTCTACCTGATCCTTGGCACCCTATTAGGACCCCCAGCGCGACCAGGAGTATTCCCTGAGCACAGTCATGAGTAAGTCTTGAGAATCGTTCAGTGTGGCCCCCAAACAGAACAAAAGGGGATTCTGTCAATAACTTCTTGAGGGCTGCAGAGATAATATGAGTGTTAAGGCATTTGTGTTGCCTGCGGTTAGATCTTGAGACCCCCTATGGTCCCTGGCACACCGCCAGGAGTGAGTCCTGAAATGCCAGGTATAGTGCTGAGCACAGCGGCTGTGACTAGTCACTCTGCCACTCTAAGAATGTTCTTGAAGACCATGGACCAGATGGCCCAGCATCTTTCTCTAACTCATATCATGCCTACAGCGATGATCCTTGCCATTAACATTAGAATCTAGGGATTCTATCTTTCCTTGTTTTCTTCCCTCAAGGGGGTACCAGAAGAGTAAAAGTAAAAACAAACCCTCCTCCTCAACTTCAATTACTTTCAATAGACTTTTCCAGGTCTTGTGTAAAGAGAAAAAGATAAATTTGACATGAAATTCCAGAAATTTGAGGCGGACTTTGTGTCACTTGATATATTTGTACTGATATTGATCACATTGCCTCCTTACCTACAATATTGTTGACTTTATTCATTACACACTATATTAGATCTCTATGACTTACTTCTACTTGTTTGTAAGCTTATTTTTGCTACAAGTTTGTATTTTTTGCAGGGGCATGCCTACACATGCACTCCAGTAGCCCTTTGAGCTATTTCCCTGGCAAGTGTGCACCTGTAAATGCCTTTGAACTTATTCACCCCAATCACCTTGGGAGTCATCATTTTATTATCTCTTTCTCTTTGATTTCTTTTCAGATTTCACACATTGGTCATATCCAGTTCTTGTCTTTGACTTCTCTTGCCCAAGAGTATGTTGTTGCCTATGACAGTATAATAGACTCTTTCCTTATGACTGATTGATAGTTTATGATTATAAACCATGAGCATTGCCTACTGTGGTTCAAACAAAAACAAAAAACAAAGTCTGGTTTCCATTTCTTTCCATGGAAACCATAGACACCCTAAGGAAGCTATTCACTTTTGATGCTGCAACTCTACTTCATTGCCAGTCACTTGGGGTTGCTATAAGCCAAGCTGCCTCTGCCCTCTCTCATTCCCACCTGCTTCAGACTGGGTCAGAGACTCAGAGGTGGGAAGGATCAGGCATTCAGGGAAGCAGGGTAAACTCTCTGGTGTCTTCCAGGCCCCCGTGTCTCGAAGACACTTGGGTTTCATGGATACTATGAGGATTTATGAGATGCAGTGACTTTGAACTGTTCAAAGTTTAGCATGGACTGATTGAATTTTCACTCCATAAAACATAGAGCGGGGAATCCAAAAAGAACTATGATTTCAGTTTGCTTTATGTGTAGGCAATGTAGGCAGCCCCATGTCTGGTATGATTTGGAGGCATTGAAATTGATCATTATAAGCTAATGTTTATTGAGTACTTTGTAGGTATATGACAGCTGCTCCTTAATCTTTAAAAATCCCTTTCAGGTCCTCAATATGTTCTGTCTCAGGTTGTCCTCTTTAGACTCTTAAAATTATTCATGATACCAAATAACTTTTGTTTTGTGGGCTATCTATGTGTATATATGTGTCCATATGTATGTATGTACCTGCTTATACTCCTTTTGGCTGATTGGCTGTGGAGATGCTTCGTAACTTCTCTGAACTATCATGCTGTCATTCATAGAACAAAAAGATGCAGTATCAATAGGAGAGACGGTTGTAATTATTTGACTGGATAATGCCTGGGAAGGACCAACTCAGGGACTGACACAGTGCTTGGCACAGAGTAAGTAAGACCTCAGGCATGATTGGTGATACTCAAATAGTCATGAGAAGCATGGAAACTGTTGCAGGGTCAGTGTGAGGAGTAGGTTAATAGATAGTGAAATCATTCATCGTGAGTGTGCAATCACTAAATAACTGGTTCTAGGCACTCACAGACTTGATCAAAACCCTAGTTTCCTCCATTTGCCATGCGCATGTTGCTTTATCACTCAGAACCATGACTTTATCATCTGTAAAATGGGCACAGTAGTGAAACTAGCCTTAGCTAGTGGTTCTCAAAATGTTGTCCTGGAAGTTCTCCTGGAATGTTACCCAAATGTTACCTTGGAAGTTCCCCCAATAAAACTTTCAGCATTGGCAAAGGGGAGAAAGTGGCACACTGGTGAGGGGGTGTGGTGTTGGAATCATGTACATGAGAAATCATCGTTAACAATATTGTAAATCACAGTATCTCAATCAATTTTAAAACGTTTTAAAAACAGGCTGGTTGGATATTAAAACACAAAAACAAAAATCAGGCAGTCATCAGGGTCACAGCTAGGTTCCTAATAAGACTACAATGTTATGCCTTTCATGCAAATTATCTCACAAATATGCCATAGTCTTCCAGAAGCCATGGAACAAGTAATAGCATCACTGATCTGATGGATAATATAACATGTGTTATAAATTCCTATTTTAATTTTTCCATTTTATCATAATAGGATTAATTGTATTAATAGGTTTAATGATTGTTTTTAATGTTTCCAGAAATGCATAAAGTAATAAGTGTATATAATAATGTGTATATGTGTATCCACAAAAAATGAAAGCTGTTTAGTATCCCTGATAATTGTAAAGGGGACATCTTGAGAGAGTCCTGAGAACACCACCTGAGAGGATGTGTACAGATTAAGGAGCAGCTGGCATATACCGACAAAGTACTCAATAAGCATTAGTTTATAATGATTGATTCCAATGCTATCAAATCACATCAGATAAAGGCTGACACACAAAGCGAATAGAAATCACATTAATATTTGTCTAGTGGCTTGGAAACCTAGGAAGAACAGACGTCTTTGTCAGGTTTTTGAGAAACCTGGGCAGGATTAGGAGTATTGGGGTGGGTTGGGGATGAAGAACAGGTTCTGCCTTGTAATTAGGTGAGAATTAAGCCAGTCTGGGAAATCTTGAAGTTTAGAAATAGCAGGAGACAAAAAGAGTCTTAGCATTACCCTCGAGGAATTTTTAATCTAATGACAACAAATGCACATTTTTAATGCACCTCAAGGAAACCTGGTGGGAGCAGCAATGATTTGGAATAGGTGATGTGGACTGGAAGGTTCTTTGTTCCAGATGTCTGATCTCTACTCACACATGCTCAGTAAGAATTTTAATTTTTATTAATTAGTATTATTACTGGTTTGAGAGTCACATCCAGGGTCTCAGGAGCTACTGCTGTTTTTTTTTTAATTTTTAAAAAGAGATTCCCAACTTTGCAGTTAAGGATCACTCTCAGCAGTGCTGGGGGTGGCCCTGATGGTAACAGAAATTGAACCCCCCAACTTCCACCCCCCACATGCAAAGCATGCACTCACCCTATTGGGATTTCTCTGGCCCACTGGATTAGTATTTAAGTAAAGAAAAGAAAGAGAAGAAGAAGAAGGAAAAGGAGAAGGAGAAGGAGAAATAAAATACAAACTACCAAGAAGTAAGCAAAGAGTAAAATGATCAGAAGTTCAGCCAGGTACTGGTTATTTTTGGTATCTATCCTTCCATATGTCACATTTATTTAATTTTTCCATTATAAGATTCCTAAGGGAAATGAAAACTATTAAGTATAAATTTGCCAACTGCAGCATGGTTCTGTCACTACAATGTATAATAAAGGGAGACAAAGTTTTATCTTTTGAAGCATTCAGATTGGTTTATCGTGTTCCTGTAAATGGGACTGAGTGAGGGAAACATGAGGGACAACTGCTGTTCCCTTCGTTATCTGCATCTCCCCACCTAATGATTTGTTATAAATTGCCTAGTGGCTTACTGTGTTGAAATCCTATGGCAGTGGCAGAACTTCTGCTACAACTGCAACCAGTTAGGAGTGTAGAGTTGAACAATTTCAAAATTCAGAGCTTATGGTTTATTTGATTTCATGATCTGGGTTGATCCTTACACCATTCATATAGGGTAAACAGAGATTATACTAACTTGCCCTATTTTAAAGAGGTTGCAGAAGCTTTTAAAGGTGATACCAAATCACTTACAGACTAAATTCAGAACCATAGCTTATAATCAAATCTTGTATGGGCAATGCCTGTGTTATTTTTCTTCACTTTCTTTAGGTAAAGGTAAAGGCCCTCCCGTTGATCGTCGATTTGCTCGAGCGGGCCCAGTAACGTCTCCATTGGAGACTTTGTTGTTACTGTGTTTGGCATATCGAATACTCTCGGTAGCTTGCCGGGCTCTCCGAGAGGGGCGGAGGAATCGAACTCGGGTTGGCCATGTTGGCCGCCTGTAAGGCGAACGCCCTACCGCTGTGCTATCGCTCCAGCCCTCACTTTCTTTATCATTTGTTATTGTATACCAAAAATGGGCTAAACGTGCTTTCTATCAGACATTCTCTTTTCTTGCCCATAGCCCCAAATAATTATCACTTGACAAGGTTTTAAAAAAATAACGCAGTATTTTATATGTACTTGTTCATTTGTTTGTCTCTCCACTGGAATGCAAGTTTCTCGCAGGCTATATTTAGCTCTATGCTGTATCCACATACTTAAACCTGCCTGATGTAATGTGGAATATAACAAACAACTCCTGAAAAAAATGACCTAAAAGGCGCTTTTTGTCCGGACTCCTCCAATCATAAGAAACCCATGCTATTTAAATGTATAGTCAGCCATTTACCTGGAATGACCTTACCTAAGAGTTTTGTTTCCTGTGGTCAAGACTACTGTTTTCATGGTCTGGTGAGAAAGTGCATGGGTATTCCGTTCTTGTTTGGATTCTCAGCTTGATAAGTGTGAGTTCTGCATTGGCCTTTAGGGATCTGTTAGCTTAACTGGCTCATTTTGCAAGTGGGAAATCAGAGGCTCTCTGTTGGTGGTTGTGCCAGGACTAGACTTCTGGTTTATAAACCCAATTTCTGGTTTATATGAATTCCCCTGAAGATTTGCTTGTAAACAGCAAAGCCTGCCAGAGGAATACCAAGTTGTAGCCTCTGTCAAAACACAGAGGAACTCAGAAAGATCCACATAGGCAAGTATGAGATGGTGAAAGGTATGGCAAAACATGGAGATATAGATCCTTGACATTGTCTTTAATGTGGGAATAATACTCTAATTCTTGCTGGTTTCCTTCATAAGAAAGAAGTATCCAATGTGAGAGAATACATAAATGTTCACTTTATTTTCTTATTTACTTGCTTAACCGAGTCTGGCAAGCTACCCGTGGCATATTCAATATGCCAAAAACAGTAACAGTAACAGGTCTCATTCCCCTGACCCCGAAAGAGCCTCCAATCATTGGGAAAGACGAGTAAGGAGAGGCTGCTAAAATCTCAGGGCTGGGACGAATGGGGACATTACTGGCGCCTGATCGAGTAAATCAATGAACAGTGGTATGACAGTGATACAGTGATACTTGCTTACCTATTTATTGATATGGAATTGGCATATATAAGTATAGCATTATGGTTAGATAGACATATACATTGCTTCTTTATTCTTGTATGTGTAAGTATATGTAAGTATATATTATAGATATAACCATTGATCTAGGGAGTTTTTGACAATAGAACACCAAAAACCTGGGATTTGAATTAAAGCTGTAGCACTACTCCAATTCTTAGGATTCTTATTGTATGAATGCTAAATGAAAATGCCAACCTCCCAGGGATGTTGAAATAATTTATGTAAAGTATTTCACTTCAGTGCTTGACCCACTGTGAGAGCTCAGTAAATGCTACCTATTATTATCAGTTCTCATACAAAGATAATACATTTTCATGTTTAAAATTTAGAAAGTTTATACAACTAAAACATGACAGTTGAAAGAATGCACACACAAACAAAAAGACTATGGAAAAGCATTATAAACTTTACGCTATGTTTGCCTACATAAAATTGGAAAAACCAGTCTGCATTGTATCACACTTTTCTAGGTCATGGGATACAGAGTTTTATATAAGCGCTAAATTATAAATAGATTTGATATCAGACAGTGATAAGTTCTATGAACATAAATAAATCTGGTAAAAAGGGAGGAAGTTACCTCTTTACTGATAATTGAATATCAACTTTTTTTCCTGGATATTTGTTATTTTTTTAATTGGGAATATGGTCAGAGGTACTGTTTTTAAATGGTCCTAGGTATAATATACCCTTTAAAAGGAAAGAGGATGGTTGGATCATACCCAGCAGTGCCCAGGGCTTACTCCTGACTCTGTGCTCCGGGATTACTCCTGGCTTAGGGATCAGTAGTCAGGGATCACTCCTGAGCAGTAGCTCAGGGGACCACATGTAGTATTGAGATTCACCTGCATGCAAAGCAAATACTCTAACTCTGATACTACAGCCCCAATTCTGAAAGTGTTCTTTTATTTGTCTCCACCTTTTTGGGTCACACCCGGCGATGCACAGGGTTTACTCCTGGTTCATACACTCAGGTATTACTCCTGGCGGTGCTTGGGGGACCATATGGGATGCTTGGAATCGAACCCGGGTTGGCCGTGTGCAAGGCAAATGCCCTACCCGCTGTGCTATCACTCCAGCCCCATTTATTTTTCTGAAAGTGTTCTTAAGTAATGACAACTTCATTGTCATTAAAATTTCACATACATTTTATTACCATGACACATTAAATTGTACCATAATCATGTTTTTTGAAAAATTAAAGACTAGTGATGAGAACATTGTATCAGTCAGGATTGGTCAGTATATGCTGCAGTAGCAAACAGCTCTTAGGACTTAAAATCACTCATTTCTTGCTTTCTATATGTGTTCTTGAAGGACCATCAAGGAGACCAATTATCATGATCATTTAGGGACTCGGGATGACAAAGATTCTGCCAATTACTGTGCAGGATGGAAAAGTTCTTGTAGAAATAATTAAATGTTCAGCCATAAAATTGTTTACAATTTGTTGCTCAGAACTAGCACTAGATCACCACAAGGAGTCATGGAAATGTTAGAGGTTGAAAATGGGGAGTAAATGTGGTTCTTGAACAACACCTATTCACTCTTATCTGAGAGCTAAAACGGATAGATGGTGGTACATAGTGATTAAGTACTGGACTGCTAGGGCTAGAGAGATGCTACAGTGGGTAGAGCATTTGCCTTGCATGGGGCTGACCCAAGTTTGACCCCTGGAATCCTATATGGTTCCCTGAATACTGCCAGGAGTAATTCCCAAGTACACAGCCAGGAGTCACCCTTAGCTGGGATCCTTACTTCTCCACTTTGCAGTTGCATTGCTGAGAGCAAGCTACCCATCTGTCTCTTTGCTCTTATCTGTAAAATGTAGATAATGGTAGTAGTTACCATCGCATGTTGATCATGAGGGATAAATTAAAGTTCAAATGAAGAACTTACATCTGGGACTTGGTAGATATCTAAATAGTTGAAACCTGTAATATTACTATTAATAGACAATTCAGAGTTATCCCATTGCTTTACCCTTTCACAGTCTTATTCTACAACTAACTTTCTGACTACCTCTCAGTTCTCAGATATTTTCTAATCTGAGCTAGTTATGAGGCAAGAGATATGGACTTAGCACTCGTTTGCGTCCCACTGTGAGAAGTCAGGGAAGGATGACTTCGGCCTCAGGAATACTTAGGGTGACTGTTGTTTTCTATTTATATATTTGCCCTGGGCTTGCCCAGAGAATGTCAGCATTGCCTATCCACAAAGCCATCAGCTCGTCAGTCACCAGAAGTCTGAAATCATCCTCTGATGTAACCATAAAGCATCCCAGAATTTAGAAGCTTGAGGCTGATGTCAAAACCACAAAATCTTATTACATCTGTGGAGAGAAATAGTTGTGACCATATCTAATGTAGAAATTACTGGAAAAGTTCAACACTTGTATGTTATTCCTAGTTCTTCTAGTTAAAAATTGCTTTAACATCTATATCCCAGATTTCTCCCCTCTCTTTTTACCATAATCTTTTACAGAATTTACAAGAGCCTGCTAATCAGGCTTAAGCCTTTGTACCTTTGTATCTTTGTACTTCTATAATCTGTTCTTTAGGGCAGTGTTTAGTAGAATTTTCCTGTAAACTGTCAGATGGTAAATATGTCAGGTTTTTCAGATCTTGGGTCTTAGCTCCAACAACTGAATTATGCTGTTACAGAGTTCACACATGTGTGTACAATCACCCCCAAACAGTTATAGAAGATTCACAAATGAATGATGATGGCACTGTCTCAATATAATTTTATTTATGGGAATGAAATTTAAATTTCATAAAATTTTTATGAGTCATGAAATATTACTTTTATTAATCTTTTATTTTTAAAAAACAATTATAAAATGTTAAAACCATTACAGACACATACATGAAATATGGAATAGAGTACCTAAGGGAAAGATTCACTTCAAACACAACCAAAAATCAACTGTATTTCTGACACAGCTTGTGTCAGTTTATCACTGAAGGGTGTCTAGTAAGTCCCAGCACCTGCAGTTTTGAAGACAGATGCTTAAATGCCTGTGGTGTTTTTGGAATAGCGAAAAGGTTTTTGGTGCCGAGGTAAATAGAGGATTGGAGCTGATGCCAGGTGAATTATAGACGCATCAGAAGGAGGGTGTGGGATCTGAGGGCACTCAATTATCCAGGAACACAATGAAGATCCCCATTACAGAGGGAAACACCTACTTGGCTGCCCAAAACTTGATGTGGAAACTAGACTCTAACCTACTGAAAACTTTATTTATTTATGGAATCATTGTGAGATACAGGTACAGAGCTTTCATGTTTGAGTATCAGTCATACAATGATAGAACACCCATCCCTCCACCAGTGCACATCTTCCACCCCCAACGTCCCCCAGTATCTCTCCCCCCATTTCACTCCTCCCCGTACTTCTGTGGTAGACAATTTTCCTCTTACTCTCTTTTTCTACTTTTGGGCATTATGGTTTGCAATACAGATACTGAGAGGCCATTAGGTTTGGCCCTTTATCTACTTTCAGCACACATCTCCCATCCTGAGTGATTCCTCCATCCATCATTGACTTAGTGATCCCTTCTCTATCCCAGCTGCCTTCTCCCCCAGCTCATGAGGCAGGTTTCCAACTGTGGAGCAATCTTCTTTTCTCTATTGTCCTTGGGTGTTAGTCTCATATTATATTTTATATTCCACAAATGAGTGCAGTCATTCTATGGCTATACCTCTCTTTCTGACTCATTTCACTTAGCATGATACTCTCCATGATCATCCACTTATAAGCAAATTTCATGATTTTTTTTCATCTTTCCTAACAGCTGTATAGTATTCCATTATGTAGATATACCATAATTTCTTTACCCAGTCATCTGTTCTTGGGCACTCAGGTTGTTTCCAGATTCTGAATATTGTGAATAGTGCTGCAATGAGCATAGAAATGCAAATGATATTTCTGCTGTGAGTTTTTGGACCCTCCAGCGTATATTTCAGAAGTGGAATTGCTTGGACAAATGAGAACTCAATTTCTAGTGTTTTGAGGAATACTCATATTGTTTTCTAAAAAGGCTGGACCAGTCAGCATTCTAACCAGCAATGAATGAGGGCCCCTAGATCCCTGCATCTGTGCCAGAACTGGTTGTTCTTGTTCTTTTTGATGTATGCCACTCTCTGTGGTGTGAGATGATATCTCATTGTTGTTTTGATTTGCATCTCCCTGGTGATTAGTGATGTAGAGCATTTTTTCATGTGTCTTTTGGCCATTTGACTTTCTTTTTTGAGAAAGTTTCTGTTCATTTCTTCTCCCCATTTTTTGATGGGGTTGGAGGATTTTTTCTTGTAAAGTTCTACTAATGTCTTGGATATCCTGGATATTAACTCCTTATCTGATGGGTATTGGGTAACTAATTTTTTTGTTCCATGGGCCTTCTCTATATTTTGGTCAATATTTCTTTTGAAGTGCAGAAGCTTCTTAGTTTAATGTAGGCCCATTTGTTTACATTTGTTTCCATGTACTCGGTCAGTGGTATTTCATCCTTAAAGATGCCTTTAGCTTCAATGTTGTGGAGGGTTCTGGCTACATTTTCTTCATGTACCTTATGGATTCAGGTTTGATATTGAGGGCTTTAATCCATTTTGATGAGACTTTTGTGCTTGGCATTAGACAGAATTCTAAGTTCATTTTTTTTTTTTTTGCGAGTAGCTGACTAGTTTTCCCAGAATCACTTGTTGAGGAAGCTTTTCTTGTTCCATTTCACATTCTTGCTCCTTTATCAAAGATTAAGTCATTATATGCTTCAGAGTCTGTGACAGAAAATTCAAGTCTGCTCCATTGGTCTGCAGGTCTGTTTCTATTCCAATACCATGTTGTTTCAATGACTACTGCTTTGTAGTACAGTTTGTAGTTGGAGAAGGTGATGCCATCCATCTTCTTTACCCCAAGGATTGCTTTAGCTATTCGTGGGGGTTTATTGCTTCATATGACTTTTGGGGGTGTTTTGTCTTTTTATTTGAAAAATGTCATGGTTATCCTTATAGGGACCGCATTAAATCTGTCTAATATTTTTGGGAGTATTGCAATTTTGACAATGTTAATCATCCAGATCCATGAGCAGGGGATGTCTCCTTTTCCTATTTTATTTCTTGAAGTAATGCTTTGTAATTTTCTTTGTATATGTCATTCACCTCTTTATTTAAGCTGATTCTGAGGTCCTTGATTTTCTGAGGCACTATTGTGAACACGATTGTTTTTACATATCTCTTTCTTCTCTTTCATTATTTTGTGTATAGGAAATCAGTAGACTTTTGGGTGTTGATTTTGTAACCTGCCACTTTACTATACAAGCCTATTGTTTCTAGGAGCTTTTCTGTAGAGTCTTTAGGATTTTCTAAGTATAGCATCATGTCATCCGCAAATAGTGATAGCTTGACCTCTTCCTTTCCTATATGGATGCCCCTGATATCTTTTTCTTGTATAACTGCTATGACAAAAGCTTCCAGTATTATATTAAATAGGAGTGGTAAGAGCGGGCAACCTTGTCTTGTCCCTGATCTTAGAGGGAAGGCTTTTAGTGTCTCCCCACTGAGAATAATTCTTGCTGTGGTAGATGTCTTTGACTAACCTGAGGAAAGCTCCTTTAATTCCTTTTTTGTTGAGAGTCTTTATCACGAACTGGTGCTGGATCTTGGTGTCAAGTACTTTCTCTGCATCTACTGATATAATTTTTTGGTTTTATATTTTCTTTTATTGATATGTTGTATTATACTGATTGACTTGTTACCCATCCTTGCATCCTCAGGATGAATCCTACTTGGTCACTGTGCATAGTCTTTTCGATGCGTCGTTGGATTCTGTTTGCTAGGTTTTTGTTGAGGATCTTTGCATCTGTGTTCATCAGGGATATTGGCCTGTAATTCTCTTTGTGGAATCTCTGTCTGCTTTTGGCATGAGGGTAATATTTGCTTCATAGAAACTATTTGCAAGAGTTTCTGATTCTTTAATTTCCTGGAAAAGCTTGAAAAGGATTGGGCATAAGTCCTACAGAAAATTTTAGAGGCCCCGTTTGTGGCAGGTGTAGCTCTCTTTCCCTTGCACCATCAGAGCTAAGCTGCAGTGACTGCTGCCAGAATTCTGGCTACAGAAACCTTCCATCTAGCTTGAATGGAACAAAGAGAACTGGCATAATGCTGAAGACTGAGACTTTCTCCCCAATCTTTGGAAATCCATGGCAGATGGTCTCCACAGTAACTGCTAACTGCAACAGCTAACTCTGGCTGGACCTGGAGGAAGAATATAAAACCATAGATATTGAGCTCAATATGAAACCAGTCACTGAGCTCAGAGAATAGGTCTGATCATATAAAGGAAGGAGACAGTGGGGGTGGTCCTTTCCAGACAGGATTGAATGAACATCCTCATCTCCACCCTGACAGATTGGCCTTTGGCCTTCCATTGCATCCTAGGTCCTGAAAAACAAAACATCTCCAAATCTGTGGAGATGGAAAAAAAAGCAAATGTTAAAAAAATTAGGAAAGTTAATTCTGGTAATAAAACGAATGAGAAAGAAAATTTCTGAGAATTAACATTAACAACATGAAATGGAGGAATCCAACAATCAATTAAAATTACTCTTATGAAGAAAAATGAGATACATCAATTGTATGTTAACAAAGAGTGAAATATTAGTAAAATAAGAAAGGAAATATAGGATCAGAGAAGGTTCTTCACCAGAGAGTGAAGCTACCAAATTATTTTCAACACAGATGCTGGATATGAAAACACAATGAATGAATGAAAACTTCCATGAAAAGCATAATAAATACATTTAATCTCATTGTGGAAAGGATAAGTAAAACTGAAGAGAAAATTTCAGTCATGTCTCAAATAAAAGAAGACAGAAATAAAATTTAGGAAAAATAAAGATGCCCTTCAAGAGTTATCAGACTCCATTAGTAGATGTTCAAGGCAATAGAAGAAGGTATAGAGAGAGAAGAGAAGTGAGAAAAATTTCCAGATAAGAAATAATAGGGATAACCTCCTTAACCTAAGCATAGAAATTAATTAATTAATTAGGCATTAATTAGGCCTGGAGCGATAGCACAGCGGTAGGGCGTTTGCCTTGCAGCCAACATGGCCGACCCGAGTTCGATTCCTCTGCCCCTCCCGGAGAGGCCGGCAAGCTACCGAGAGTATCTCGCCCGCACGGCAGAGCCTGGCAAGCTCCCCGTGAAGTATTCCATATGCCAAACACAGTAACAATAAAGTCTCCAATGGAGACGTTACTGGGCCCGCTCGAGCAAATCGATGATCAACGGGAGGGCCTCGAGCAAAATTAGGCCCTGTATATTGGTAATAATCCCAAAGGAATGGTCACCAATATAAAAACACTGAGTGACTATATGGACACAAAAAGAAAATTCATCTATATCTTGCAAATACGAATCTCAAATCAGATATGAAAGTGTGTATTAGACAGAAAGATTCATAGAGGAAGGATGCATTCAAAGTCAATAACAGGGAAAACAGTAGAAACTGATCAACTGGGTAAAGAAGTTTTCAAATGAACATCAACAGAATGTTGAATAAAGAAGTGGTGGTATGGACACTCAATAGAATACTGTTCAATGGTTAAAAAAGCAAGTTGCGCCTTTTGAGACAACAGATGGAATTTGAGATGATTATGCCAAGCAAAATATATCAGGAAGTGAAAGATAATTACCCAATTTTCAGATTATTTCACTCATATAGAGCGATAGCACAGCGGTAGGGCGTTCGCCTTACAAGCGGCCAACATGGCCGACCCGAGTTCGATTCCTCCGCCCCTCTTGGAGAGCCCGGCAAGCTACCGAGAGTATTCAATATGCCCAACACAGTAATAACAAAGTCTCCAATGGAGATGTTACTGGGCCCGCTCGAGCAAATCGACGATCAACGGGAGGGCCTTTACCTTTACCTTTATGTGGAGCATAAATAACCATAGGAACACACACACTAGAACAATGCAATTAAAATAATTCATAGACTATGAAAGACATGATGGCTACCAGAGAGAAGGAGGAAGACCATTGAGAGATTGGATAAGAGGGGGTAATGGCACTGGAACTCAGGAATGTTGTGCTGGAAGCCACCCAGTGCTAACAGGTTTGAAGCAAGGGCCCTACCATTAAGGAAAGACAGAGAAATGAGAGGGAAAATCATGGAGTCTGAGATTCACAGCCTTGGACCTAGAGCCTCAATTCTCCATCATTTGCCTTACTTATTGTTTTAAACCAACAGTCATTAGAAGAACAAGGGCAAACTTTTACACATTCGCCTCTATGTTAATCTAACCGAAATAAGCTTTTACATATCAAAGGGGGCTAGTGATTGACTGGTGCAGAAGTCTCTCAAGTGAATTTATCTCAAAGGACTCCAGTAGGGAAAATAGCAGAGGTAGGGCCCACACAATAGTACAGTGGATAGGGTACTTGCTTTGCATGTGCTCAATCAAGGTTCTATCCTGGGCATCCCATATGGTCCCCTGAGCACCGCTAGGAATATATTCCTGCCTGAAGAGTCAGGAGTAACCTCTAAACACCATCGGTGTGTGCCTCCTCCTGCCCCCAAACAAAAGAGTGTTTGCTCCGAATGATGCTGGTTTTCTGGTGGGCAAAAGGTATCCAATCTCTCTTTTGGGCTTATCTAATTAATCTTTTAACAAGTTATATCTATTTCCCATATCCATATCTAAGTGTGGTGGGTTCAGTATGAGGCTTACTTCTGAAATTGTAAAGTACTGTAAACCAATGAGAACAATAAAATAGAATTTCAAAGACAACATTAGCTCGGACAACACAAAAGTGGGAGGTAAGGTTAATTTTGTCTGGGGACCAATGTCTGTGACTCTTGCCCTTCCCCTCCCTTTTCTTTTAGAAACGTATTTCAGTTACTATCAATGGCTGCTGCTGTAGAAATGTCTTCTACTGAGTGCACGATTGCACTGGGCATTGAGATAAGAGCTATGCCTGGAGTGCACTTAAATCTTACAGGCCATAACAGAGGTGCTCTCTGCCTCCTAATTCAGAGGTTTAGGGCTGCCGTGGGCCACCCAGCCAGGAAGAGGGAGAGTGAGAACTTAGGGCTGGTGGAGTGAGCCTGCTTTCTTTATTTGTCACACACAGACTCACATAGATGATTCTCCAGTGGTTACCAGTGCACCTGCATGGTATCCCAAGGTCCTGGAGACTAGAGATATTTGCATTTCCACACGCCTCAGCAATCACCCCAGTTTGATGCTTCCCAGCCATTGTGATTACCTTCTAGGTGCTTGTACTCTCCCAGAGATTTGTGGCTTGGGATTTTCAACCTGCATGGTTCCTCTGCCCTTGCTTGACCCAGAGAATGCTTCAGTGCCACCGTCTCTGAAGGGCTTTCTAAAGCCCACCTCCCCTGGTATTTTCTCTCTGCAGTTTTGATGATAGCAGGTGAGTGCATAGCTATGTATTGATTTTATGTCATCTTCTCCACAAGCATGTAATCCTGTGATTCATGATGCGGGAAGCATGTCTGCTGGGCACATCTTGTTTGTATGTAGTATTCAGCCTGGGTTTGGTTTAGAGTAAGTGTCTGACAGAGTCTCCTGCCCCCACGCCTGGCTGTCCTCACCGGGGCCCCTTGGAGGGGGGCGGGTTGAGTTTCCCTCCCTGCCCTGAGCAGAGCCCTGGCAGCTGAAGACCTCCAGAACCAGCCACAGCCGTGCTGAGACCACTCTCCACATGTCCGGACAAGCCTCATGCATGAAGGAACTGGTAAAGGAACCCAGGCATGCAGGTGCCAGGGCTGAGATCTCCAAGCCTGCTCAGATAGGGACTGGGCCTTCTCCACCCAGATCCCCCATCTTCCAGTACGTAGGCATTTCACCCACCAGCTGCTGCCGGTGCCAGGTGGTCCCATCAATGGCCAAGACCCTGAGACTATAAAACCCAGCTCCCAGAAGATCTTATTATCTCGTTTTTACTTTGGAGAAACCGGCAGGCTACCGAAAGTATCCTGGCTGCACGGCAGAGTCTGGCAAACTTCCCGTGTCATACTCAATATGCCAAATACCAGTAGCAATGATAGGTCTCATTCTCCTAGCCCTGAAAGAGCATTGAATATGGCTCTTTAAAAATATCATTGCTAGAAAGGAGACATTACTGGTGCCTGCTTGAGGAAATCGACGAACAACAGGATGATCATGATCCTGATCGTGATCGTCTGACTAATGTTTAGAGAAGGTAAAGGTAAGGTAAAGGCCCTCCCGTTGATTGTCGATTTGCTCGAGCGGGCCCAGTAACATCTCCATTGGAGACTTTGTTGTTACTGTGTTTGGCATATCGAATACTCTCGGTAGCTTGCCAGGCTCTCCGAGAGGGGCGGAGGAATCGAACTCGGGTCGGCCATGTTGGCCGCTTGTAAGGCAAATGCCCTACCTGCTGTGCTATCGCTCCAGCGATAATTCTTTAGAGAAAAGAATTTAGATAATTCTTTAGAGAAAGAATTATCAAATACCTATTGCCTCTCATTTCTTCCTACCTCCTTGGGAAGACATTATCACTCTTCTCCCCTGACTCCTCTTTATTTGTCAATCAGGGAATCCGGGCTCTGAAACATCAGGTAGCTTTTCTAACATGTCTGACACAACAATGAAAACCAAGATCTCTAATGCCATGTCCAGTGATGTATCTCATTAATGTATCATGAATATTCCCTGAAGCTATTTGCTCTAGATGCTCAGATTTGCAAGACACATAATGAGAGAGAATAAAAAGTCCCTCTCCCATGTGTGTTTCCCAGCCACTTTTACCCTTTTTTGAAAATCAAAAATAGATGACTTTCTTCCAGAAGTCATCTACATATGCACAAGAAAACACATGCATTTGTTCTCTTTTCTATGAATTGGCACAGATATAGCATAATGTATACGCTATTCTTACTTTTTGTAGGAGAAGGAGAGTTGGGTCATACCTAACGGTACTCAAGATTTACTTCTGATTCCTGATTCAGGAATCATTCCTGGAGATACTTGGGGTAGGGGAGAGGGGTCACATGAAGTGTCAAAGATTGAACCTGGGTCAACTGTTTATGGCAAGTGCCTTAATCCATGGACTTGCTCTATCTTTTTTTTTATATTTTTATTTTTAAAAATTAAGTAATTATTTATTTTTTGCTTTTTGGGTCACACCCAGCGATGCACAGGGGTCACTCCTGGCTCATGCACTCAGGAATTACTCCTAGTGGTGCTTGGGTGACCAGATGGGATGCTGGGAATCGAACCCGGGTCAGCCACGTGCAAGGCAAACGCCCTGCCCACTGTACCATCACTCCACCACTATATTAATTTTAAAGATTTTCATTGAATAATTGTGAGATAGAACATTATAAAGCTGTTCATAATTGGGTTTTAGTCATTCAATGTTTTGACATCCATCCCTCCACCAGTGTAATTTCCCAGCACCAGTGTCCCCAGTTTCCCTCCCACCCACTCTGAAGCCACCCCCCACCTCAACCCGCCTCATTGGCAGGGACCTCGCTTTTCTCTCTCTTTCTTTTCTCTCTCTCTCATCTTAGGCATTATAGTTTGCAATACAGATGCTGAATAGTTAGTATGTATATATCTTTTTATCTACTTTCAATACTCAGTTCTTGTCCAGAGTGATCATTTCCTACTAATGTTGTCATAATGGACTCTCTTCTATCTTAAATATTCCTCCACCCCCATACCCTTGTAATTTCCAATCGTCGATCAGTCCTTCTGGCCCATTTCCCCTGGCCTTGGATATTAGTTTCATCTACTTTTTTTAATATCCCACAAATGAGTGCAGTCATTCTATATTTGTCCCTCTCCTTATCACTAATTTCACTCAGCATGATAGTCTCCATGACCATCTATTTACAGAAAATTTCATGACTTCAATTTTTTGACATCTGTGTAGTATTCCATTGTGTAGATGTGCCATGAATTCTTTATCCAGTCATCTGTTCTCGGGCACTCAGGTTGTTTCCAGATTCTGGTCATTGTGAATAGTGCTGCAATGAGCATAGAAATGCAGATAATATTTCTGCTGTGAGTTTTTGGACCCCCCACGGTATATTTCAGAAGTGGTATTGCTGGATCAACTGGGAATTCAATTTCTAGTTTTTGAGGAACGTCCATATTGTTTTCTAAAAAGGCTGGACCATTTAGCATTCTAACCAGCAATAAATGAGGGTCCTTATATCCCTGCATCTGTGCCAGCACTGGTTGTTCTTGTTCTTTTTGATGTGTGCCAGTTTCTGTGGTGTGAGGTGATATCTCATTGTTGTTTTGATTTGAATCTCCCTGATGATTAGTGACGTAGAGCATTTTTTCATGTACCTTTTGGCCATTTGAATTTCTTTTTTGAGGAAGTTTCTGTTCATTTCTTCTCCCCATTTTTTGATGGGATTGGGGTTTTTTTCTTGTAAAGTTCTACTAATGTCTTGTATATTCTGGATATTAACTCCTTATCTGATGGGTATTGGGTAAATAATGTTTCCCATTCTGTGGGCTCTCTCTGTATTTTGGTCAATATTTCTTTTCATTTTTTTTTATGTAGGAGTACTGCTATTTATTCAGCCACTGAGTAGGCTGATTGTATTTTGTTTGAACTCCACCTTACTTTTTAAAATTTTTTAAAAAATTTTTGACATCTTGGGAGAGTTGTTTGTCTCTTCTGATTCAGTAAGCTTGCTCCATGGCTCACGGAGGGCTGGCGGCTCCAGGGGCCAGGGGGCAGGAGGAGTTTCTTTCTCTGCCCCAAGCAGAGCCCCAGAAGCTGAAGACCTCCAGGACCCAGCCACAGCCATGCTGAGATCACTCTCCACACACGGATGAGCCTCACGCATGAAGGAACCGGCAGAGGAATCCAGGTGTGTGGAACCTGGGGCTGAGATCTCCAAGCCTGCTCAGTTTGGGACTGGGCCTCCTTCACCCAGATCCCTCATTTTCCAGTAGCTAGACAGTTACACCTACTAACTGCTGTGTAACCCCATCAATGGCCAGGATCCAGAGATTATGAAACCAAGCTACTGCAAATGCGACTGCGCAACCTCTTATTCTCTAGTTCTCTCTTTCAAAGAACCCGGCAGGCTACTGAGAGTATCCTGCCCGCGTATATGCCTGACTGGGAACACCTGTAAAGGTGATTAGAGGCTGCCCCCAAAGCCTCCATCCCTCTCGGAGAACCCAGCAAGTTACAGAGAGTATCCCGCCTGCATGGCAGAGCCTGGCAAGCTACCTGTGGCATACTCGATATGCCTAAAACAGTAACAATGATGGTCCTCATTCCCCTGACCCTGAAAGAGCCCCCAATATGCCATGAGACTACAATAGCACATGACAGGGATGAATGGAGACGTTACTGGTGCCCGCTCGAGCAAATTGGTGAACAACAGGGTGATAGTGATAATTATTTTTTTATTTAATCACCGTGAGAGCAGTTACAAAGCTTTCAGGTTTAAATCTCGGTCAAACAATGAAACACCACCTTCACCAGTGCCCATTCTCCACCACCCCAAACCCCAGTATACCCCCAATCCCACACCCTCCCCCTACTTGTGGGGCAGATGATTTCCACATTACTTTCTCTCTACTTTGATTACATTCAATATTTCAACACCAGACCCACCATTATTATTTGGGATTTTGCCCCAACACTCAGATCTGCAAAAAGGCAACAGTAGACATGAAGCCCTACGTGTCTTGTCATTGCGTGCCAAAACCTGACTGTTCAGTGGCCTCTGGAAGATGGTGGCCACTGGGCCATTAGGGGGGAACAGGCCAAGGCATGAAACCTATTCCTACCTGGGATGGCCTGCGCTGGTAACCTACTACAGGTAATGGACACATTTCTGCCAAAAGCTACTGGGTTCCGAGATTTGTTTCTGAGTCTCTGGGATCATGGCCATTACACGGCTTGATCAGGAGTCAGAGAGGTCATTTGTGAGCAGCGACTCAGGGTCTCGTTTGGACGAAGAGGAAAGGGCTGGCTCCACCCCATCCCATGAGGCCCCATGTGTCTCGTCACTGCGGGCCCAAACCTGACTATCCAATGGCTTCTGGAAGATGGTGGCCAACGAGCCGCCAAGGGGGAACAGGCAGAGGGACAACACCGTTTCCCCCATGGGGTGGTCAGGCACTGGTAACCCATTGCAGGGACCAGATGCACCTGTGCAAAAAGTTGGGTTTCGAGATTTGTTTCTGAGTCTCTGGGATCATGACCGTTAAGCAGTTCAATCAGGAACCAGAGAGACCTTGCCTCCAGTTGTATAGCCGAGCTGGAAGTGGTTTGTGGGTGTGTCTCCCACATACCTAACTTTTGGCAGTTTACTTCTTGGTAAACTTTGCCCCAAGGTTTTGAGGTCTGGCCAAAGGCACAGCAGCAATTTCGGGGTATCTGGAAATCTGAAGGCACCATCAGGCTGCTGATGCACTTGCCTCACAGGTACAGATTAACCTGTTGGTAGCACCATACCCCCATCAATATTTCTTTTGAGGTGCAGAAGTTTCTTAGTTTAATGTAGGCCCATTTGTTTATATTTTGTTTCCACGTGCTTGGTCAGTGGTAATTCATCCTTGAAGATACCTTTAGCTTCAATATTATTGAGAGTTCTGCCTACATTTTCTTCCATGTACCTTATGGATTCTGTCTGATATTGAGGTCTTTAAAACACTTTGATCTGATTTTTATCTGCACTATCTCTTGCTGCTCTTTTTAAACTTCAGAAGACCCATGCTGTTCTTACTTTTCAAACTTATGTTGTAGAATTTCATTTTCTAAATAAAAGGAAGAATGCTGTTGATAAATCTTCCAGTGTATTTTATTTTTAAATGGTGGTAGTGTACTTCATTATATGCATATTCCACACTCCAGCCATTCCCCCAATTACAGACATTTGGATTGATTCCCAAATTTTGTCATTATAAACAATGAGTAACTTTGGAAATATGTCAATTCACACATATGCAAGTGTATTTAAAGGATTCTGGAAGTGGAACTTCTGGAGTAAAGGGCATGTCACAACATTAAAATGTTCTATCTTTTCAGAAATATGCTAAAAAACATGACACATAATTTCTAAGATTCAGAGTGAACATGACAATTGAACTGTGTCAATACTAGGTCACTGCCTAGAGAGAAGCTGTGGCAGACGGTTCCCTTTTGAGTGGGACCAGAGAACCAGCCAAATGCACTCTTCTCTGCACAGCTTCCCTCACCCTACCTAAACCACCACCCTCCACCCCTTCAGTATGCTAACCCTATGGACTGGGTCTTTGAAAAGCCGGCAATTCTGCCAATGATGGTTTCATGCACTCATCATTCCAATGACAAGCCCATCACTATAGCACCCACTTCCCTTCACTAAGGTTCCATAGGCTGACATGCCAAATAAGTTTCCTGTTCTGTGATTTAAAAGCTGTGTGATCTAAAGAAAAGGGATAGAAGCGGAACAATCTCTCTCATATTGGGATTTAGAGATGTGCAATAATAGAGACAATAAAAGCCAAAGGCAACAAAATTTGAGTCTACAGAACTGGTGGAGAGTGGTTGAATGGGAGGAGTCTTGGTGGAGGGAAGTGGGAACTCTGGTGGTAGTGGTGTTGGAATGATGTAAGCAGGAAACCATCATTCACAGTATTGTAAAACAATGTGCCTCAATAAAGATTAAAAAACTAAGAAAATAAAGGTGATGTGGTTTAGGAAACCTCATTGAACCTCATTTTGCAAGTTTTTACTTGTAAAATGGAACTGATAATCCCATCCTACTCACAAGGTGATTATGAGAATTACATACACTGATCCATGGATCATAGTAAACACACAATACATGTAAGCGATTATTGTTAGTGCTAGTAACAATTTGAGGTTCTAGAACTCCAAATAGCAAGTGTTTTCTGGATATGTAAAGATAAAAGAAGTTGTTTGGGAGTATTTTGTGGATCTGGGAGGGGGAAGGAGATGAAGCAGGGCAATTGAGGTCACAGAAGACATAGGTCACTTTACAGCCACGGGGTGCCAGGGTAGGAATGTGAAGATGTTGCAATAATTCCAGAGATAACCTTTGCCTATTTCCCCGCTTAGCTAGGGTGAGCTTGGTTAATGGGTAAGTGACTGGTGCCTGCAATGTGGTAAGCTTAGGGGAGTCTTCCTGTGTACCTGAGAATAAATATTCCCTTGAAGTAAAAGCTTGTCAGGTTGTTTCTGTTCAGAGATTGTGTAGTGTGACATCTGCTGAGCAGTCAATTTTTGCCATTGTCATGGCTATTGCCTCCACTATTTGTGCGTGCTGCCCTACTACAGGGTAAATAACATATGGAAGATAAAATTCCCATTATATAGATGATGATGGAGGCTCATTGCTTAGAGAAGTTCATTGCTTAGATCACACAAAGAGCACATGGTAAAGCTGGGGTTTGAACCCGAGTCTCTGTACAGCTTCAAATCTTTTCAAATCTAAATGCAGTCTTTGTCCACTGCACTCTACTATCTAGCCTTATCATTACTTTCACTGTTTTCTTTATTATTCTTACTATCTTCCAAAAAACCAACTTCACATACATCATTTCATTTAATATTCACAATGGGTATCATGCACTATGGATAACTTATCTTTATTTTGAAGATGGATGAAATGATTTACTATGACATTCATAGCTGTATGACACTGGACAAATTGCATAACCTATGAATCTCAATTTCCTCTTCAGCAAGGTGGGGATAATAATGCCCACTTTATAAGTTTGTGAAATGATTGCAACGAAAGTACACCTGAACAGTGTAGATGAATTCTGTTGAAAAAGTGGAAGTGCCGTGTGATACTCTAGCCCATTGATGTACCTAAAGTAGCACACGTGTATTTGGTTTTAACATACTTGTTTGTATTCTTGTATACATCGGTTTAAATGGTCCCAGAATGAAATACAACAACCTTCACATACTTCCCTCTTATTGTGGTAGGAAGATGCTCGCTGATTGGGTGGGTGTTTGAATATTATCTGTAATGAACTAATGTGAACTACTTTATGAAAATAAAATGTATAAAAATCGTAAAAAAAAAGAAAAAAATGGAAGTGACTGAGAAAAACAATGATCTGGGATCATTTTAACTGGTAACATGAACAAGAAACCTCAGGGTGGAGAATGACCCAAAGTTGAAATATGAAATAAGTTACAAGCAGTTCACCGACCCAGGTACTTACTTACAGACATGCTGTCATGTGGATCTGGGAGCATCTATTAATTCTCTAGCACAGCAGGTAGGGCGTTTGCCTTGCACACAGCCAACATGGCCAACCCGAGTTCAATTCCTCTGCCCCTCTCGGAGAGCCTGGCAAGCTACCGAGAGTATCATGCCTGCACGGCAAAGCCTGGCAAGCTTACCGTGAAGTATTGATATGCCAAACACAGTAACAAGTCTCACAATGTTACTGGGCCCGCTCAAGCAAATTGATGAACAACGGGAGGACCGTGACTGTGACTATTATTGAAGACTATAAACTCATAGCTAGGGGGCACCATCTTTGATCTCTTTTGCGCTATTATTTAGCTGGTTCTGGGCCAGTCACAGATCCATTTCCACATATTCCATCTATCTCTGCTGATTCATGCAGAACACTTGCTTTCTTGTACAGAGCTAATGAAAGAGTCACAGAATATCCTTGGCCTCCCTGTCTTATAATTCCCAGCTTCAAAGAACAGCCTGTCTGTAGTAGCAGCCTTCTATGTTCCTATTAGCAACTGTACAATCCAGGCAAATACCAGTCATTTGAACCATAGCTCTGCAAAGTCCCTGTTCTAGTGCTAGAATGTTAAACAAAACAACAAAACAAAACTTTAATTTTAAAATTGCAATAGAGGGACTGGAATTTGCAAAGATAATGTGGGATAGAACCTCAACAATTTCCCCAGCTTCCATCAATGGTAGTATACATAGTGTACAGAACTATAGGAAAATATCAAACTCGGGAAATGGATATAATAACCATGCATGCGTATCATTCTATTATCTATTACAGTGTAGATTTGTGCAATCACTACCACGACCAAGTTATAAACAGTTCCATCACCCCAGAGATCTCCTTCTTGAGCTGCTTTATAGACCTTCATGCCTATTTGCCCTCTGCCCCTCTGCATAACTCTAAATCTTCTCTAACTGGGATATTTGGGGGAGTCAAAGGAAATGCAACCTATTGTTATACTGCGACATTAGGCAAAAGTGGATGGTTGTTCTCTGAAAGGAATGTTTTACTTCTTGGCAGTGATGGTGTGTGTCCTTGCATGGGGGTGGAAAGAAGTGAAACTTACAATGAAGGCTTTAGCTGTTTTAGTGCAGATTGTCACTTGTGTGCTATGTGAGAGATCTTTGACCTCCAGTATGATCTTTGGTCGTCAATATGGTCTACCTTAGCATCTCCTTTCAGAAGCAGGATAGAATATTTAGTATACCTTTTAAATATACCCATAGGAGACAAGTTTATAAAAAATTCTGGGGGTTTGCACCTACCCCAATACACTGACCTTTGGTTCACCACACCTCAAAACTGCAATTCTTACTGACTCTTCCTTGCTTCATCCTGCCTGCAGAGCTTTCCGGAGTCCTGGTCCAGACACATCTTTCAGTTTGCACACTCTTCCTGGGTCATCTCACTGCTTAGCATGATGACCATCATGTTAGTTTCTCATATGTTGATTTCCCGTGCTGAGCTGACCTGGTGGCAGGATTTACTGTCCCAACATTCATAGTGGCATTTTTTCCATTCCATATACATCTTGGAATTGAGTTCAGATATGCTTTACTTTACTTTATTTTTTTTTTTTGCATTTTTTATTTGAATCACTATGAGATACACAGTTTTTTTTTCTTTTTGGGTCACAACCATTGATTCACAGGAGTTACTCCTGGCTCTGCACTCAGGAATTACTCCTGGCGGTGCTCGGGGGACCCTAGGGTATTCTGGGAATTGAACCCAAGTAAGCCATGTGCAAGGCAAATGCCTTACCCGCTGTGCTATGGTTCCAGCCCTGAGATACACAGTTATAAGGTTGATACCAATTGGGTTTCAGTCATACAATGTTCCAGTTACCATCCCTTCACTGTTGTACAGTTTCTTCACATTGTTGCTCTTTCTACCTTTTGCTTGTCTTTCCAGCCTTAATCCAAGTTAATCAGATATGTAATCTTTATTTTCTACACATGAGAAAGTTAATGCACCAATAATCATCTGTTGAATAATCCCTCTGACTTTTTTAAATTTCTTAGCATGAATTGAAAATCTTGTGATTTACTATTTTGCGTTTTTAATGTGATGTGCTAATAGGTATTTTGTATATTGTTTTGTTTTGCCTTGTTTTTCTAGAGAAGATATTTCCTACCATTTTCAAGGTAACTGCTTTCCACTTGTTTTTCCTCAGCCTGTGCTACTTCTCAGTTTCCTTTCTTGCCTTATTGTTATTTTTTTTATCAACTTGTATGTGAATATAGTTTTCCTGGAGAAGTTCCCAAGACATCAGGTGACATGACAGATATTCCAGCGTGGCAACTATGTGAGCTAGTTGCATCTATCATTTGGTGCCTTGCTCAGATGCCTTACTCTTCATGCATTGTCTTTTGAATCTCCCATTCTTTTGCTGTTCTTTTCCCCCATCCTGAAATATGCCTCACCAGACTTTGCTCTCTCTGCCTTGTGTGACAGAATGCATGCAGCTCCCTCTATTCGATTCTTTACTCTCTGAGTATGGAGAGCACGTTTTATTCATCTTAGAACCATCTCAACACATAGAACACTGTGCTGTACGTGGTAAATGCTCAGGAAAGCCTTATAACAGTTCATAGGCAAGTTGTTTCCCCTCTTTGGCCATACTCAACTCCTTTACTATAAAATGAGAAGGTGCACAGTGTAAGAGACAAGAAAGATGCCCTGAAGCTCAAGACCACTGAGGACAACAATCTTTGTTAGCTCTGCTGCTTCTGGATTTGTCACCTGGAATGAACCCACATCTCCTCTAGCCCAACCCAGGAAAGCACCAAGGGTCTCCTTTGCTTTAATACCACACGCTTATATTATTTTGTCAAAAAATTAGATAAAATATTTCTTCCTAAACAGCTAAGCAAAACAAGAAATGGTTAGGAGGAAAACACCATTTCATGAACACTCACATGCATTAATATACACACATACTGTACATATAGATCTCTCCATCATTGTTCGTCAAAAAGCATAAATAGAGTTTATTCAGGGAAAGCTGATGGGAAAGGAAATAATAAAAGGAGAATCAAATCCACCAGTGAGCACATACACTCAACTGATTCAAATCCATGTTTCAAATTCTACTCTAATCACGTGTGTTCCTTCCCTCCTTTCCTTAGTTGTTATTTTTCCTTATATGTTATTTATGATTTAAGAATAATTGTATTGTTCAGGCACAAAATACATTCTATTTCAGTTTATATGGAATAAGATTAGCAAGACAAAGTCATTTGTACATTATTTCCCCAAAGAAAGAAACAACAAAAGGAAATAAAAAGAAAAATAAATGACATACCATCCCTTCTAGCAACATCCCACAGTTTTTCTAAAATAAACCCATCTTCTTAATTATTCCTGAATGGACATCTCGATCTGTTTTGTACAAATGTAAAAGTGTTGATACTAATTAAAGGAAAAGAAAAGCACAAGTAATTAGTAAGATCATTAAAATTCTTCCCTGTATTTGCATAAGGCTTCACAGTGAAAGGAAACATGCTTTTCCAGGTTTTATTTTATTAATGACTAAAACAACTTAATGGGGGAAGTGGATGAAGTATTTCAATTCTCATTCTATAGAGAGCAAAACGAAAGTTCAGAGAAATGAATTTTGTGCACAAAGTTATGCACTTGGAAAATGACGGATTCATCTTGAAATCTAATTGCTGAATTCATAATTTCTGATGATAATGACAACAGGTTATGTGTTCAACATTAAGATTAGCCCAAATTTGTTTTTTCTTCTGTCAGATATAGTTTCATTTTCCCAATGAAAAGCTTTAGCTATTATCTTCTCATGTGTCAATCTTAATTTTAAATGAGCAATTTCTAAAAATCTGGGAGCTATTGACATGAATATCAGGTCCTACCATGTCCTGACCCAGGATTGCTAGTTTCAGGATGTCAGCCATGCTGGGCTTTCCTCTATGCTTCAGAGTCGTCTTTATTTATTATAACTTCTTACACCATATATTAGGGGAAGGAAGCACTATTTAGTTACCAAAAGCATAGACTTAACATGATTGTTGAAAAAAAGTGAGAAAGCAAGCAAGCAAGCTATTATTTAGAGGGGTTGATCTGCATAAAAAATGTGAAAGAAAATAGAATGGAATGTGTTAGAGCATAATGGAGATAGTAAAGGTAGCACTGTAGCACTGTCCCCCTGTTGTTGATCGATTTGCTTGAGCGGGCCCAGTAACGTCTCCATTGTGAGACTTCTTGTTATTGTGTTTAGCATATCGAATAAGTCCCGGGTAGCTTGCCAGGCTTTGCTGTGTGGGCAGCTTGCTGGGCTCTCGGAGAGGGGTGAAGAAAACTCTGGTCAGCCGGGTCAGCTGTGTACAAGGCAAACACCCTACCTGCTGTGCTATTGATCCAGCCCCATAGTAAAGATAGTTTGTGATTGTTCATTTATTTTGGAACTGAGTCTCTCATGTGGTGTTCAGGACGCCTGGCACTCTTCTTGCTGATTTTCCACCTCGCTGGCTTGTGGTCTTATGTGAGGGCCTGGACTACCCTTATGATGTGGGGGACCTCCATGATGCTTGCCTCACCTGGCAGTGCCCCTGGGACCACGTGGAGCCAGATAGGTACTCTAACCCCTGCACTATCTCTCCAGCTTCCCTTTTAAAAAAATGTTCTTTTAATCATTTTCACACATCCCACTGCGGTGTCTGCTCTGGATCTAGAGTAATTTAGAGACAATGCTGCAATCCAGATCCATAAAGCCTCTACTGGCCTTGGGTTGAATCTTTGTTTATTTTTTTAATTTTATAAGGTAGTTCACAGTATTTGATTACATTTAATATTCGAACACCAATCCCACCACCATTACACCTTCCCACCACCATATTTTGGGTGTTTCCATCTTGAACACCAATCCCTGTCCCAAAGCAGAACTGAAATAATATAATATTTCCCTCTAAGGTTAATTGCTTCCTACTTTGAATCCCATCAAATGTGGTGTGGTATTCTTGGAGTATGGCTAGGGTGTGTCCTATTCAAGGCTGTGCGGTTCAGGAAAAGTTTCACTTCTGGGTTAGGTTCGGTCCTGAGCATGTGGAGAGCGGCTGTGAGCAAAGCGGAGGTTGGGTTCTGGAGGTTTTCAGCTGCTGGGGCTAAATCCCTTGGGGCAGGGAGGGGCCTCACCACCCCCCTTTGTGGCTGGGCTGAATCTTTAGAACATGCATCTCATTGTGCAGAAGCCAGGGGATAAAGACTCTGGGGGCATTCCCAAGGGAAATAAAATGATTGGATGTGGGTATGATGCACATCATCCCTGTTCATATTCATTGGTCAAAACAGGTCATGTGGTTGCCTTCATGCCCAGGGGATTAAGAATAACACCTGGGCTTCTTTACTAGTGTCTATTCTGTGCTTGGTCATTCTTGAACACTTGGTCATTCCCTAAGTCCTAAAGTAGTGCTACTTGGCATCCAGTACTTTAGAAAATCCTTTCTGAACACAATGTTTCTCGAAGCGTCTCTCTCAGGGATTAAATAGGATTCTAAGAGTTATACATCATCTTCTTAATTCCTCTTATCTGTCTCACATGCAAGGCAAAAGCAAAAACCAAGATTGGATAGTAAAAGACAGTCTACAGAATGGGAAAGGATATTCTCCAAATACACATCCGACAAGGGGTTGATAGCAAGGATATACAAAGTACTGGTTGAACTCCACAAGAAGAAAATATCCAACCCCATCAAAAAATGGGGGATGAAATGAACAGAAACTTTTCCAAAGAAGAACTCTGAATGGCTAAAAGGCACATGAGGGGGCTCAAGCGGTAGAACAACAGGTAGGGCGTTTGCCTTGCATGCAGCCAACATGGCTGACACGGGTTAGATTCCCAGCATCCCATATGGTCCCCCGAGCACCGCCAGGAGTAATTCCTGAGCGCATGACCCAGGAGTAACCCCTGAGCATCGCCGGGTGTGACCCAAACAGCCAAGTAAATAAATAAATAAAAGGCACATGAGAAAATGCTCTACATCATTAATCATCAGGGAGATACAGATCAAAACAACAATGAGATACCATTTCACACCACAGAGACTGGTCCACATCCAAAAGAATAAAATCAACCTGTGCTGGCACGGATGTGGCGAGAAAGGGTTCCTCCTTCACTGCTGGTGGGAATGCCGACTGGTTCAGCCCTTTTGGAAAACAGTATAGACGATTCTCAAAAAATTAGAAATTGAGCTCCCATTTGACCCAGCAATACAACTCCTGGGAATATATTCCAGAGAGGCAAAAAAGTATAGTTGAAGCGACATCTGCACTTGTTTGTTCATTGCAGCACTCTTTACAATAGCCAGAATATGGAAAAAACCTGAGTGCCCAAGAACAGATGACTAGTTAAAGAAGCTTTGGTACATCTACACAATGGAGTACTACGTAGCTGTTAGAAAAGAAGAAGTCATGAAATTTACATACAAGTGGTACTACATGGAAAGTATCATGTTAATCGAAATGAGTCAGAAAGAGAGGGATAGACATAGAATGATTGCATTCATCTGGGGAACATAAAGTAACAAAATAGGAGACTAACACCCAAGAGTGGCCAAGATTAGTGCCAGGAGTTTTGCCCCATGGCTTGGAGGCCAGCCACACGTTCTGGGGGAAAAGGGAGCTCAGATAGAGAAAGGAGCACCAAATAAAGGGTGTTGGAAGGATCCTCCCAGGATGGGAGAAGCATGTTAAAAGTAGACTATAGACCAAACATGATTGCCACTCAATGCTTCTTTTGCAAACAACAACATCTAAAAGGAGAGAGAGAACAGAGGGGAATGCCCTGCCATAGTAGCAGGGTGGGATAAGGGGGATGGGTGGTGGGAGAGATACTGGGATCTGTGGTGGTGGGAAATGGGCACTAGTGGAGGGATGGGTATTTGATCATTGTATGATTGAAATCCAAGCACAAAAATTTGTAAGTCTACAACTGTATCTCATGGTGTTTCACTAATAAAAATTAAAAAAAAGACATGCAAAAAAAAAGATTGGATTATAATCATGAAACTCCTATTTGTCGGTGTATTGGAGAAGAGGAACAGGGTTAACGAGCCCAGGCAGAGCCCAGCTGGGACAGGATAACACAATTTCATTTGATATCATGAGTTATGATTTGGTGCCAGCAGGTAATTCAGGTGGGAAGTGGAATAACAAATATCTAAGGCTGGGGATCAGCAGAAAGCATTCAGACCAAGGCACAGATGTTAACTTGAAGGATATTATTGCAATGATTGCCTATGGCTCAGATAGTAGGAGAAGTGAGTCTAGGACAAGTTTAAGGGTTTGGGGACAAAAGACTCTTACACTTCAAATGGCAGAAGGTCATTCAATTTATTGAATGACCTTGTAACATAAGAATATTATTATTGTTGATGTTAGATTTTGAGGCCAGTGTTCAGGAGTTTTTCCTGGCTCTGTGCTTAGGAGTGACCTCTGATGGTTCTCAGGAACCATATATGGTGCTAGGAATTCAACCCAGCATTGGGCAGGGTGCAAGGCAAAATCTTTACCCCTTGTACTGTCACTCTGGCTTTTCATATCTGGCGGTACTAAGCAATATAAATTTCTTTTCATATCCTGTGGTACTAAAGAATTACTCCTCATTCTATACTTAGAGGTCATGTCCAGGAGATCATGTGGTGTCAGAGACTGAACCAGGGTTTAATCAAGTGCCTTAATTCTTATACTACCTTCCTGACCCCAAGGGCATTGTTATCTAATCAACTGATAAGGAAACTGAGAATGGTTTTATGATTTGTTCCAACTTATAAGTCTTAGAAGAGGTACTAGCAGGTTCTGGACCCCATGCCAGGCTAAGTCTCATATCTGGGGTACTCTGGAAGAGGGTGGGTGAGTCCACCACCCTCCCAAACAGACCCCTGGCAGACCCAAACCTCCACACTCCCATTGTCGCCATACTCATGGCCAGACCACAAGCTTGAATTAATCTGTTGAAAATCTCAGGTATGTGGATTTTGGGACAGAAATCTCCAGGCTCTCATGAAGTCAGGGATGGCCTACCTCCCCCTATTTCCATGTTCTTTCAGGAGCCTGGCAGTCACCCCCATGAACTGCCTCTGGTACCATATAAACCTATTAACCAACCTTGATCCAGAGACTCATAAATAAATCTCAAAAGAATCAGCAAGTTGTAGAGTTTTTTTTCAGGACCTCAAAGTTAAAAATTTTGTTAAAATTTAATTTAATTTTTTTTAATTTAATTTAATTTAATTTAAATTAATTAAATAAAAATTTAATTCCAGCTGTATCACCCCATTCAAAAAATTTAGATTTACTGGAGCATACCTCATTAGCGTTGCACAACATCTCAAACTCTGCACCACTGATATATCATGAGTAGCACACCTCATTGGATTGAATATAAAGTAGAAGGCAACCAATATCAATTAAGAAAATATTAACACACACTGCTTAACTGTAAGAACATGTTAGTAGTCTCATACGAGGGTTTAATGACCCAGGGTGAGATACAACAATACTCACATACTTTCTTCTAAGGAAATCTTTTTTGATCATTTTTAGCAAATTTTCATAACAGCAATATAAAACAAATTATTTAGAACTGCTATTGGGTGGTAGTTGGGAAAATTGAAAATAATGCTGGTGGAAAGGTGGAATGGTGGTGGGATTGGTGTTGGAATATTGAATGTAATAAATCATTGTGAACAACTTCATAAAAATAAAAAAATAAAATAAGAAAAACAAAAGAGGTACTAGCAGAATACAAATTTATTTGACACTCAGAGGAAAGACTGAATACATGAGAAGACCCATGTAACTCACAGAGGTCACATGTCCAACTAGATAGCTATGTGACCCTTCACCTCCCAATCCCTGACATAGGAGAGCCCAGTTCCCCCAGTGCAAAGGCTCTGGACAATGGCATTAGGAAGGTACAATAATGTCTTCTTGCATGTGCCCCTGTGAAGCAGCATGATAGACAAAGGTCACGGCTGCTGTGAGGCATTTCCCATCTGTTGATACTCAAGTTCTTCAGCCAGCTTCTCCAAAATTGAAATGCATATTTAATAAGCCAACTCCGCAACAAAGCAATTTAACTCACTGATAATTATGCAGACCCACCTCTTGCTTGCAGAATGCTGCTTCACTCACAGTGTCCTCGATTTGGCAAAATGAAAATCCTTACATCTGCCGTGGGCATTTAAATTCCCAGAGATGTGATCATTATTTTGGAAATGTCAGGAATTCGAGTGCTACAAGAGTCCCACCTTTCCACCAGGGTTGGCAGAGAAAATGCAAGATGCCTAGTTCAATTTGAATTTCAGATAAGAAATAATGAATTTTTTAGCAAGTCCCAAATATCACCCGAGACACATTAAAATATTTTTGCTACAGCTCCAAAGATTGGGGGGGGGGCATTTTGTATTTTTATTTGCTAATGTTTGCAACTCTGTGTTCCACACTGAATCAAGATCTCTTAACTGCTCACAAAGTTTAGTTGGATCTTTAGTACTAGGACAGAAAGGACAAAGAATTCGGGAAATTTTGTAGCTTATGCTACTTAAAAAATAGATGTACAAAGAAGTCTTGTTCATCCAAGTAGTCCAGAATCTTGGGAAGATTTGATTGTGAGCTAAGCTGGGACAGAAATATTTTCCTGAGAAGTAGGATTCAGAGAGGATCACCAAATCTTTGCAAGCAGTTGGAGCAGAGATAACATTCCATGAGACAACCCATATACGTCCCACAATTCTTCTACTTTTCACTGAGCCAGACTGTGTTACTTAAAACCACAGAACAGTCCTCTGAGAAAGGGTACTAAGCCTAGACAGTGTTTAGTAGGCAGAATATTTTCCTAGGATTGCAATGCCTTCTCTTTCCACTATCAATGTCTGTTTGGACTACAGAACAAAATAGTGGCTTAAAAACAAAATAATAGACATTTATTTATCAAAGTTACTTCTCAGAATTCTCACTGTTTTTTAAAATTCAAAGAGATTTGTTATAATGTAGCATAAATTACGGTGAAAACCTGAAAACCAGGGTGCCCTCATGGTTGGGAGGACCTTGTCCCAGTTTTGCAGACTTCTCTGTCTTTTACATGGTGGGTAAGGTCAGAGATTCATGAGAGCTAACCCATGAACAAAAAACCTCAATCTCAAAGGCCCTACCTGCCACCATCACTTTGGGGGATTCAGATGAAAAACATATGAATATTAAGGGAGCACATTATTATTGCATTCACCTACCCACCCATTCTAACTTCATCCTTCAAATTCAGTTTAAACCCCATCTTCTCCCTCCAACCATTGTCCATGTCTCTATACAATTTCAAGCAATATCTGGGGGCTGGAGAGTGGTTCCATGGTAAAGTGAACACCTTATATGTGTAAGAACTTGGGCTACATCCCTAGCCCTATCATCACTACTCTACAATAACAACAATAACAACTTTCTCCTAAAAATAATTCCTTGCTTACTCAAGGCTTTTTTATCTTCAATTGAACTTTGAGTACATGGAATTCTATCAGAAGTTTAAGACTTTAGTTGAAGCTATAAAGAAGACATTTCTTTTCAAACATTCCATATTTCTCTTCTTAAAAGCTCCCTAAGCAGCCAATAACTTTATACTTGAGCCCCTTCTTGGCTAGACTATTTATGAGGGAGGGCAAAGAACATTGAGTTAGGATGCAGGATATTAGCTTTCAGGCTTGATGTCCACTTTTGCAGCACACCAACGGGGAACTTTGGACAACTGACTTGGCTGCTGTCTTGCTGTAATTCACCTGATTTTGTTCTGTACTTCTTTTAAGTAAATGAAGTCTCCTAACTAATGCTTTATTATCAGATTTTGTCCCCTGCACTACAAAATTTAAAGTTCTGTTTTACAACACAAACAATCAAGAACGTGTTAGCCTTGATTGATAAGGGGCTTACTCAAATTATTAATAATAATAAAACCTACCAGATCTCGTATATCTCTGCCTTTCCATTTCAGTAATATGCCAAGTACCCATGCTGCTACTTTTGGTTTGGGGCCACATCTGACCATACTCAGAGCTTACTCCTGGCTCTATGCTTGGGGATCACTCCTGATAGGGCTCAGAGAATCACATACCTTGTGCTGTGGATAGAACCCAGGTCTACTGCATATCTCTCTGGTCCCAAATGCTTCTTTTTTTTTACACACTATTACCTCTCCCTGTGAAGCTAATTGTTTCCTTTCCTCCTATTTAGTCCTCTTAAAAATAGTTTTGGGGCCACAACTGGCTGTGCTCAGGGATGACACCTGGTGTGGCTCAGGTGACCACATGGGGTGTTAGGGATCGGTCCTGTGTTGGTAATATGCAAGGCAAGTGCCTTCCCTCCTGTACTATTTCTCCAGACCCACATATTTATCTTTAAAGATATAACTTAAATATTGCTTCTTATGCAGATGGAGGCTTCCCAGCTCCTTTATTAATCCTAAATCATAATGTTTTATCCCTTCTCACTGTTTCTTAGTACTTTTCACATTCTTGCATTACAGTATTTTCTCCACTGCATAATATTTATTACATGGATTTGCTTATATATGTGACCCTTTATAGGCAATGAAGGCCCCTAAGGGCAAGATAGTGTTCTCCTAGAGTTTAGCAACTGGAACTTCACTCGGCACAGACAAGATGTTCATATTTAAGTTCTTAAGACAAGAGTAAATGCCCACCCCACTCATCCCTGCTACCCCACGGGTTCTTGGCCAAGTCTTCTAATTAAAACAGTAGTCAGATGGTGAACGTAATATGAGCTTTTTAAATGATCTGCAAATACCTTGAATAAAAAGCTAAAGAGAAGAAACTTAAAATTGGAGAAAAGAGTTCATCCTTCCCCACAATTTAGAATGGTTGAACCTACATAGCTTTCTCAGTTAACATAGCCAACAATCTGCTGCATGGTTAAGGTCAGCCTGTTGTGAAGTAAGCAGAGTGAGTCAAAGTGCCAGGTGAACCTAGCTGACTCTGTTCTGTAACAGAAAAAAGAACCATGATTGCAGAAGCAGGAAGTAAAGAAAGAAACATAGGCACCACACCTGCTGGTAAACCACAGCCTTGAGATCATCCAGCTTCAAAGGAGTGACAGGAGTTGTCCTCCTGTGGGGCCAGGCAGGGTGGGTGTGGAGGATGCTATTCAGGGAGGCAGTAGACAGGGACACTAGAAGTGATCAAAAGGTGGTTTCAAGTTAGGGTCATCCAGCAGGGTGGGCTCCCAGTCATGATCAACTGTAGGGTCATATGTATCAGAGAAAAATGCAAGCAGATTTGGAGAGGTGGTTTTCCTTCTTGTAGCACCTCTGTGTTGGCAGCTAAGTCTGTTAGAGCAGCCCTGGAACACACAAACACTATACATAGGAAAGACAAGAAAAATGATAAAACCAATATTGAAATGCAACTGTAGCACTGTAGCACTGTCCTCTCTTGTTCATCGATTTGCTCGAGTGGGCACCAGTAATGTCTCCATTGTGAGACTTGTTACTGCATATAGAATACGCCACGGGGAACTTGCCAGGCTCTGCCATGAGGATGGGACTCTTGGTAGCTTGCTGGGCTCTCCGAGAGGGGAGGAATTGAACCCAGGTTGGCCATGTGCAAGGCCCTACCCATTGTGCTATTGCTCCAACTCCAAGTTAAAATGCAACGGAATCACTAAACTATCACCGCTGACATCATTTCAAATTTTCTTCCGGTCTTGCATGCATGTATGTGTATTACATTAAAACTCTTATTAGGTGAGAACATACACACTAATGTATGTGTATGCCTCTGCTTTAAAAATGACTGAAGAGTAGCACAGTCAGTTCTCAGTGACACCAAATGTTCTTGTACAAAATCATTTTCCGTAGCAGCTGGATATTCTAATATGGGGATGTGGGAATGAGCCAGGGCTTAATTATCTACTCTTCTGGGTTTAGACATTTAGATTGTGTCTAGTTTTCCACTATGATAAACTATTCTGGAAAGAAGTTGTGCCCATCTATGATTGTTCATCTAGGATAAAAAGAATTTGGGGGAGGTTGGAATTTCCAACTTGTAAGCTTTTGAGGTTTCCTTGACAGATACTTGGCATTGGATTGTACAGATTGCCTTCAGCAGTGGCCTAGTTTCTCTGAAAGCAGATCTTCCTTAGGCTACAATGGGTTTACCTCTGCTAACTCTGCTATAAATTGAAAACATCACAAGTTAAAAGTACATTTACTGGGGCTGGAGCAATAGCACAGCGGGTAGGGCATTTGCCTGCACGCGACCGACCCGGGTTCAATTCCCAGCATCCCGTATGGTCCCCTGAGCACTGCCAGGAGTAACTCCTGAGTGCAGAGCCAGGAGTAACCCCTGTGCATCGCCAAGGTGTGACCCAAAAAGCAAAAAAAAAAAAAAGTACATTTACTACACCTAAATCTTATCTTAGGCTCAAATACCTTAACTGTGCTTTTTTTTTTTTTAACCTCCATTTGCCTCCAGGTGGACATCATCTACATACACCCTATGTCCTAATAGAGTGATGACCGTCTCATGTAATTTGTTGATTATTTTGTTGAAAGTGAAAGTTTGCAGAATATCTTGTGTTGATGACTGATTGACAATGCAGCTCCCTCTCTCTGCTCTGTACGAGCGAGTATTGAACTGAAATCATCAGCAGCCTGGAAGAAAAATCAAAATTCAAAGTACAGTTTCTATTGAATGCTTAATACTTTTTCACTATCTTAAAGATGAAAAATTATTAGAGCAAACCACCTTAAATTGGAGACTAAAGCCTGCATCCATGACTAGCGATATTGGGTATTCAGCATACATTGTCTAATTGATTGATGAGGTACTTTCTTAAGGTGCCTAATGGGGATTTAGCTTTAGTTACTCACATATATTCTCTCATTAACATACACTTGTTGAACTCTCTCTTCTTGTCTTACTACTTCCATAACTTGTCTCACTACTATCTTTCTGGGCTTACTACCAAATGGAAAGGAAGTTCCACTCAAGTTTCTAGTAGGAACTTCCACTCAAGTTTCAAATAGGATGCATGTTCTGTACATCCAGCTTGGTGACCCATGCATCCAACTTCTTACCCCAGAGGTTATTTTTGGAGGCACCAGACCCACATTGACAAAACTCCAAGAAAAATATGGGAACACACCTAAAGTAGAACTCATCCTGCCTGATTGTTTTGGTCTGCTTGGGCTGATATAATCTAATATCACATACAATCCATCAGATAAGGAACTTACATTTATTTCTTCTGGTTCTGGAGACTGGGAAGTTCAAGATCAAGGATCTGACAGATAAGAGTTCTGGTGAAATCTCCCTTCCTCAGAAATGGTCCATTATAGCTGTGCCCCACATGGTAGAAGGGACTAAAGAATGCTCACACGTCTTTTTAAAAATGATGGCACTAATCACTTTATGGGATTCCACTCTCAAAGCCTAATCACTTTCCAAAGATCCTATCCCTGAACAAAATCACACTGGGAATTAAGATTTAATGTATGAATTGGGGGTGGGCTGTGGGTGGGCACAAACACCACCATTGGATATGCACTGGTAGTGGTAGTTAAAGTCATTATAATGATTATAATAAAATTAAAAGTATCACTGCTTATTATGTGCCAGGCAATGTGATAACATTAGATCCATTGAACTGCCATGAGGTGGGCTGTTCATTATTATTCCTCTTGATGGATGAGGAAACCAAAGCTTAGTAGATAAATCAAGTTGCTCTAGATGACTGATTGGATGTGACAGAGCTGGGATTTGAAGTCTGACTTGAGGATCTATGTCCTCAAATAAGGAAATACCTGAGCTGATCCTTTAAGGAGTTTGTAGTAGTGGCGGGGTGTCTGCCAAGAAGACAGGAAGAAAGGGGCATCTTAGACATATGGGAGAGTAAGGGCAAAGATGGGTAGGGGAAAGTGAGTTTTGCAGAAGTCTTTTTTAGGGAAAGTGGGATGCATTAAAAAGTTCCTAGAATAGAGATAACAGCTAAAGCATTTGACTAGGGACAGACTGTGTGAACTTTATTTCAATAAGTTTAGGTTTAACTTTATGGCATCTACCCCAGTGGGCCCCGCACTCTATTTCAGAGAGGCATTTTCTCTTCTATGTTCACGCAGCACTACTTATAAATGGCCCAAATCTGAAAACAATCTGAGTGAATCTGACTGGACAAAGAATCTATGGTATGTATAGAAATGGAATACCACTGACTATAAGAAAAAGTTACATCATGCAATTTGCCTTAATGTGGATGGATGTGGCAAGTATTAGGCTGAGTGAAATCAGAATGAGAGGTACTGACACAGAATGGTGTCTGTGTGGAAGAGAAAGAAACATATTAAGAGTATAATAAATGGCCCAAAGCAACAGCACTGAGAACTGGTCTATAGGAAAACCAAGAGCTTACCATGGTGGCAGGATAAGTCTAGGGGTTGAGGTGGAGGGTGTGGTGCCAGAAAGTTGTATGCATGACACCCTATCATTAACTTTATTGTAAATAATGGTGACTAAAATATAAAAAGTTTTTAAAAGGATACTCTGGCTTAGAAGTAATGGATGAGATGCATTGAAGTATAGATGTGACATGTGCAGGCCCATGCAGTGAAGTAGGCTAGCCGGGGAGAAGACGCAGGGGAGACAATCAGGAAACAATTGCATTGGGTTTGCTTTGTTCCTGCCATTTCTCTGACTACCTCGCTCAGGTCTGGACTGGCCGGAAAATAAGCTGAGCTGTTCCCCTGGGATTATTCTCTCAGCAACTGGCTGTTCTTCTCATACATGAGCCAGGTTGGCAATGCAGCCAAGAGCCTGCTCTGATCTATAAATAAGCTTATCTGGCTCCTTTCACCCCTCCTTCAATGCTTCAGGCAAAGTCTTTGCTAGAACTCAGACAACCAGACAGAACTCTGAAGCCTGGTTGTAGTGATGTATTTAGGCTGGATAGGTGATATAGAGTAAATCCCATGAGATAGGGGTAACAAGGCTCTATGATGAGCTCCTGGAACCCCACACCCTTTCAGCTACATGACCCCTTTCTTGTCCCTTTGTTTTAATGTTGTGTGGAATACTCACCTATCCCCTGTCTTCCAGTTTAGTTTTAAATCTTACCTTTGCCCTGAGACCTGTAATAGCTGCCTATTAAATGTCAAGGCCTCCTCTCCTTCACTCCATTCTTTGCACTACTGTAACATCTATTGTGTCAGCCCTGACAATTCTGGGTCTCCTGTTATAGGACACCATTTGATGGTAGACTCCAGGTTTGAAAGACACATATATTTAGAAATGATGACTTGAAAAATTAAAGACTCATTTTATGACCTATATATTTTGATTGTAAATTATCAGTGTGGATGATTCTTGGTTAAACTTTAATTTTTTGGGGGGGAGGGGGAGTACCTGGAAGTCTTCAGGGTTTGCTCTTAGCTCTATGTTCAGGGGACTATATGCAATGCTAGGGATTAAATTCCTAGTAGCCACTAGTCACCTTTATCCCTGTGCTATCTTTCCAGCTGTGATTTTTCTTTCATAAGAGTTTTTGACACCTAGAACCATTCCCTGCTGATGATTTGGTACTTGGGCCCGATGATAATGGGGCCATATGATTCCAGAGATTTAATACAGGGCTTTGTATGCGCCTCACTCTATACTTTTCTATAATCTCTGGCCTGAAGAATTCTGTCTTCAACTGCTGTGACAATTGGTTTTGGATTATCTTAAAAGTAAAAGCACTGGATTAAAAACCCACATTGTATTCATCCCCTGAAGACTTATGGCCCTTCAAGGTCTGTGGCCTCTCCCTGCTCTACTGTGTTAGTATAGAAATGCTGTCTGTCTGGTAGGGCATTTCATGTGCAACTGGTGGATTCTCTGTGGGCTTTCCTTGGCCATTACTTTAAAAATTCCATTTTCCAGAGTGACTTCAGGTGAAGTCTCTCCATTTCAGTTTGTTGTAGATCCTTGGTATGTGCTAAATTGTCTACCCAGGTCTCACCAATTTATATGTTGAGGTTCCAATCCCCAGGACCTCAGGATATGATTTTATTTGGAGATAGGTCTTTAATGGGGTGATTAAATTAACATGAGGTGATTAGGGAGGCCCTTATCTAATATCTAATATGACTGCTTTCCTTACAAGAGGAAATTTGGACATAGACTGGTACAGAGGAATGATCACAGGGAGCCACAGAAGATGGGCAGCTGGCAGCCAGGGAGAGAGAAAGCCTAGCATACTTTCTAGAATTCTGCCCCAGGAGTGCTCCTGACTTTTCCCAACTTCCAGGAAGAACTGTCCTTTAGACATTTTGGTCTCTGATTTCTAGCTTCTTGAACTCTGAGGAAATATGTGTCTATTGTGTAAGTCTCCCTAGACCTTGGTATTTTGTGTGGTATCCCTGGAAAACTAAGAGTCTCTTAACTTCCTCTTGTCAGCCACCCTCACCACTTGGGTGCTAAACTTACCACTCCTCCTTGTTCCTAATCTGGTATCTGAAGACAGTGTCTTGATGCTGACTTGGCTGTTTTCTGTTTCATTAGTCACAATTTTTAAATGAAATTCCAGCAAACTCTCTTTGCCAAGCCTGGGAAATTAGAACAATTAGGACTAACGCCTAGGTCAAAAGATTCTACCTGTGGGGCTGAAGCGATAGCACAGCAGGTAGGGCATTTGCCTTGCATGCTGCTGACCTGGGTTCGATTTCCAGAATCCCTTGTGGTCCCCCAAGCACCGCCAGGAGTAATTCCTGAGTGCATGAGCCAGGAGTAACCCCTCATAATCACCGGGTGTGACCCAAAAAAGAAAAGAAAATAAAAATTCTACCTGTGGTGATCTACAGAAATCTAAGTGGAATGAAGACCACTCTGGCACCTTTTCCTTGTAGTGAAATTTCCAGATCCAAATGGTATTGTATATCAGATGTCTTGCAGAAAGAAAAAAGCTACAGCACTTTGAGTTGAGGCATTTCTAAAAATGCAGTTTCCATATGAGCTCTTTCTGAGCAGATACGACCCTACAGCTTCCCCACATGGGAAACACACTGGAGCATGAGACCTGCTGAATCTATGGCTGCAACCAGTGGTCAGCCGCAGAGGTCTGTCTCTGCTGCCCGCTGGTGACTTTCAGAGAAAGTTCTTTGTTCTATGTAGAACATAGAAAACCCAATGGGAAAGAAGAAACCAAACAAACAGGCAGACCAGGGTAACCCCAGTTTATATTATTGTGAAGTCTCCGAGAAAGACTTTCCTCCCCGTCTCTTCCAGGCCCAGGCTGTTCTGCTGGATCGCGTGTTGCATTCTTCCATGTGCCTAGTACTGGGCTGAGTGCTTTGCCATGTCACTTCTCAGAGTCTTTACCATTTCTTTGGTTAGAGATTGAGGGGTTTGGATTAAAATACAGGAGACTGTTCAGAGCCTTTTCCTCCTACCACAGGGGCTGCCTCTCATGTTTCTGCCAGCTTCCACCTTCTCTGTGGAAAGCAGTCAGGCCAATAGCCTCTCATGGCCCCACACCTTCTACTTGTTTCCATTTTTTTCTTTCTTCCTAAACCCTCTTGTGTGGGAATCCTTTCTGAGGGACTGGGCCAGTCAGGCTCATTTTCCTGGAAGTTGGCAAAAGTCAGGAGCACTCCTGGGGCAGAATTCTTGGGTACATTCTGGCAATCCCCATTTGGCACTTTGTCAACATATATTTTCTCCTTTTTTTCTGTTCTTTGTGGAAATGTGACCATTTCGAGATGTCTGAGTAAAGTTAATAATAGCAGTAGCACCAATACTGTTAAAAATAATATCACTATATTTTGACATGTCGATGGAGCTACAGAATGTTATTTTAGGAGACAGTCATGTGGCTCAAAGAGTAGGAAACTTGCTTACGTGGGGCCTGGGCTCCATGTGCTCTGGTCCTGGCTGCTCAACACCTCTGCCAGGTGTGGCAGTGACAACAATGACAACAATCTAGCTGCTACTGTGTATGTACATTCATGAAGGTTGCTTGATTTCTGCACAATCGGGAGGAAACAAGCTTTTGGGTATTTTTTTCTTTTGGCAGTAGGCATTTACAAAATTATTTAATAGCTAAACAGCCATCTCTTGTGTGACTCTCCCCATTACTGGAGAATTCAGATACTACTGTGTTTTTATTGTTATAAAGCAAAGCTTCCATGAACATTCTTGTTAGTTCTGTCCTTGTGTGTGTTTCTTATTTCTTCAGCTTAAACTCCTGTTTTGAAACTAATGACCTAGAAAGGTTACTTGATGACTTTTTTTTGGTGGGGGTTGAGACCTAATCCCCCATCCTCCAAAAGCTGTGATCAGGGCTTACTCCTGGCTCTGTGCTCAGGGATCACTCTTGGTGAGGCTTGGGGGGGCAATATGGAGTGCAGAGGATCATACCGGGGTTGGACAAATGAAAGGCAAACTGTACTATCTGTTTGACCTCTGATATTTTTCTTATTCTTTTAAAATATAAGAATATATATTTAAAATAACACTGTATCACTATCAACCTGTTGTTCACTGATTTCCTTGAGCAGGCACCAGTAATGTCTCCATTTGTCCTAGCCCTGAGATTTTAGCAAGTGCCACATTGGAGGCTATTTCAGGGTCAGAGGAATGAGACCCTTCATTGTTACTGGGTTTTGGCATATCAAATATGCCACGGGGAGCTTGCCAGATTCTGCCATGCGGGCAAGATACTCTCAGTAGCCTGCCAGGTTCTCTGAGAGTGACAACTAGACTATAAGAAGCATTTGTGGCCTCGTGCTTTCTGGGAGCTTGGTTTTATAGTCTCTGGGTCTTGGCCATTGGTGGGATTATACGGTGCCAGCACAGGGGGCAGTTGGTGGGTGTAACGCCTAGCTACTGGAAGATGGGGGATCTGGGTGGAGGGGGCCCAGTCACGATCCAAGCAATCTTGGAGATCTCAGCCCTGGGTCCCGCACATCTGGGTTCCTCTGCCGGTTCCTTCATGCTTGAAGCTCATCCAAGCCTGTAGAGAGTGGTCTTAAGCATGGCTGTGGCTGGTCCAGAGATCTTCAGCTGCCAGGGTTCTGCTCAGGGCAGGGAGGGAAACTCAATCCACCCCCTCCAAGGGGCCTGGAGGAGGACAGCCAGGCGTGGGGATTAAAATATATTTAAATAGATATTTAAAATACATATTTAAAATATATTTAAATATACATTTAAAAATAAGAAAAATACTTTTAAGTAAGAATAAAATGTAGATACGTGAAATTATGAAGTGACAGTTTCCTTATTCTTTTTGTTTCTCCAAGCAGTCTTAATCCCCAGAGGATCACTGGTACTTTTCTGCAGATCACTGATACTTTTCAACTTTCCTTCCAAAACAATTTCTAAAATTCAACCACCCATCCTTGGATATAAATCCCCCACAGTCTAAACACACACACACACACACACACACACACACACACACACACACACAGCTTAAGGTTTTTCATTTACAGTGTCAATTTTTCTTCCCAAAGATCCTTTCTTCTGTTTTAATCTCCGTTGGTTTCTGTCACTGACTTGTCATGGGAATCACTCCTGCTGATTGCTATGGGACTTTTGCTCATGCAGCCTTTTGGAGCTCTGTGAGTCCAGGCAAAAAGGATTTGGAGGAGCTGCAATTGTGGGTTGTATAGGAAGTAAAGCTTAGTCTCAAATTGAATCTAGCATTTCACCCAGCCCAACATTTCTCAAGAACATGGTTTTAGTGGCATTGTAGTTTCACTGAAGAATGGAATAAACCACCCATAACTGTGGCAAAGATTCCTGCTGCTTTCTCATCAAGTTCCCATGGAGGAAAAGAAAAACAGTAGGCGTTCACGATATCATGCACCTCAGCCTGACACGGAGAGGGCTACTCCTAGGAGAGCTGCGTGGGCAAAGAAACTGTGGTGACACTGAGATGACACACACATCTTTACAAACGGGATCCTCCTGAGAATATAGGGAGAGAGCTAAGAATACTGATGCTGGGATAATAGGCATATACTGGAAGCTGGTCTCTCTTCCTAGGAGGACGCTGTCTGCATCCCCTGCAGTAGGGCAAGGGTAGTCACCAGGGACCTACATCTGAGTCCTGTCCATGCTTGGCTGGTGGTGCCTGTGGAAATTCTTTCTTCTAGGCAAGTGGTGAATTCTTGACCTCTCAAGGCTGTTATGGAGAGTGAAGAAGAATATTGAGGTTTGAAAAGTTGGGTTTTGCTGTAAACATGCTCAGTGCTGGGACCTTCCTTTATGGGAGAAGTCTAGTTATGGCACACCAGGGAACTGGGCAGTACTGCTGTTACTCATATTCTTATCCTCTACTGGGGGAGGACAGATCACAGGAACCCAAGGCATCGGTAATTTGGTGCCATAGATTGGTAAGCATCGCTTCAAAATGCACACCCTCCTGGAACGGCAGAACATGATCTTATTTGGAAATTGGGTATTGGAGATGCAATTAAGGTAAGGGTAGAAATGAGATACTATTGGATTGGGGTGTCCCTAAATTCAATGTGAGTGTCCTTATGAGAAGAGTAGACACAGGGTCTGGGAAGAGGCCCATCTGAAGACAGAGACAAAGACTTCAGTTATAGGACTACAAGTCAAGTGATGCCTGAATCCCCCAGCTAGAAGAGGCAGGTAGTACCCTTCATTAGGTTCTCTGGAGGGTGGATGGCTCTGGTGAAGCCTTACTTTAAGACTGCTGGTCTTCAGATTAGTGAGATAATATATTTCTGATGGTTTTAATGAATGATTTTGTGTCAATTTGTTATGGAAGCTCTAACAATATGGAAACTAATCAATGGGGTAGATAATGGTAAATACAAATACATGACACTCAGGAAGAACCCAGATATGTTGTGAACACAGCAATCCTGTGTTAGCCCAATTCAAACACTACTATAATAAAGTGCTGCTTTCACTATCTGCAATTTAAAGAAGACTGAGACTCAGGGAGGTGAAATGACTTACCGAGGCCATATGGCTCACTGGTAGTAGAACCAGAATTTGTATCTAGAAAGTTCCAAACCAAAGTCCTTAACCAAACCACTGAATCCTCCTACTTCTGATTAAAAATGGGGTCTTCACAAGGCTCTGGATCCAGGAGATCATATTTCAGGAGAAATGCTTTTTCTTTAAGATTCATTTGTGTTTGACTTCAACTCCTGTGTTTCTGGCATGAAGCCATGATCTAATAAATTTGTAAAGCAAGGTGTAGGTGTGAAAGCCATCTTTAGGCTCTGAGTCATAAGACCTAGGGGTGTATGGAGGGGGACCGGAAGGAAGAAGATGCAGAAATTGGATTTGGAAGAAAATCTTGCAGCTTTCTCATTACCTATGACAAGCCATGAAAGACCTTCATACAGCAATGGATAGGGCTGGGGATTTCAAAGATCTGATGCCAGCTGCATGTCTATGGAGATGTCACTTATATTTCTTGGGGATTTCATTGGAGAATGGGATTCACTTATGTTCTCTTTAGAACAAAGTGTTGTTGTGAGGTCGAATGAAATTCTTTTCTTGAGAAATTGTCATATGGGAAGAAGTTTTAAAAAATAATATAAATGTTTGAGAAATTCTTTCAGCCTTATTAGAAATAGGCAAAGAAGCACATCTAAACATTTTTAAACAACACATAAAGGAACAGAAACCTGGAAATTATTCTATAATATTTGGGTGAAATATGAAAAGTGTGTCACTACATAGAAAAGGACCTGAGTATTGCTACCTGGAAAGAGGAATATAAAATCATTTTTTGCTCTTAAGCATGTAAAATCATCTATAATTGCAAGGACAATCATCAAAGAGACAGTAATATATGGAGTTGATATGTTTAAAAGTTTTGAGACAATACTTTATTAATACCAAAATGTTTTGAAAGTTAATGTAAATCAGGAAAAAAATGGGAGAAAATTTATGTGAAAGCACATAATTGTATCTAGTAGCTTGAGATCCTCTTAGAGTTCCTGAAGATACTCTGTATTAGTTTTCATTTAAAAGCAAATCAGAGAAGTTCTGAGAGGAGAATAATGAATAATGGTTGTAAGGGTTATAGTAAACTATTGGGTTTTGGGTTTCTCTATAGCACTAAGCAAAGACCTTTGTCCTGAAGTGACTAATGCCTGACAGCATGTCTGGGAGCCCAGGACAGGAGTTCTTGCTTAGGAAAAACAGCAGGACCTTGAAGTTAGAACCCAGGAAAACAGTGGAACCTTGGATACTTGTTTGTGTATCTGCGTACACCGAAGGCTGACAGAAACCCTGTGGCATTGTGCTGGCTTTGTTTCCTCTATATAAAATTGTGAAAGCTGGAACCAGAGCGATAGTACAGCAGAACGGCATTTGCCTTGCATAGCAGCTGACAGGGGTTTGATCTCCAGCATCGTATACTGTTCCCCGCATGCTCCGGCCGAGTCTCATATCCGAGTGAATGCAGCCGCGTGACACATCATAGAACACTCCCTTCCCATTCTCCATAAGTACCACACAATATTTGATGGGGATCAAATAGTAGGCAACAAATAATAGAGGGGAATATATATATATGCATATATACATAGTTTCAGATATATACACGAAAGCTCAAACCACTGAACCTTTAACAATATGTTAGTGATATCCTAAAGAATGTCTTAATGACCCCAGCCAAAATAGAAAAATCTTCACACTGTTTCCTCTATGGGTACTTTTTTGTAACATTTTCAGAGGTTTTTCATAACAGACAATATGAAATATATTATTTCGGTTGTGCCTTGGGACAGGGATTGGGACTTGGGTTGGAAACATTTCAAATTTGTTGGTGGGAAGGTGTAATGGTGGTAGTATTGGTGTTTGAATATTAAATGTAATCAAATATTGTGAACTACCTTATAAAATAAAAAAAAATTTAAAAAAGAAATCTCCAACTATTATTGTGTTGCTATCAATGTCTTTCTTCAAGTCTATGAGCAGTAGTTTTAAGTATTTTGCTGGCCCCTCATTAGGTGCATATACATTTAGGAGTGTGAGTTCTTCTTGATGTACAGATATGATCATTAACATAATTTAGAAATGACCTTCATTGTCTCTTGTAACCTTCTTCAGTCTGAAGTCTATGTGGTCTGATACTAATATAGCCACTCCAGCATTTTTGAGGGAGTTGATTTCCATCCTTTCACTTTAAGTCTGTATTTGCTCTGACTGTTAGATGTGTTTCTTGCAGGCAGCATAATCTTAATCTTGGGTTCAATTTTCAGATCCATCCTATCACTCTGTGGGTTTTTCTTTTTTCTTTCTTTTTTTTTTTTTTTTTGCTTTTTGGGTCACACCTGGAGGTGCTCAGGAGTCACTCCTGGCTCTGCACTCAGCTCAGGAATCACTCCTGGCAGTGCTCAGGGGACCATATGGGATGCTGGGAATCGAACCTGGGTTGTCCACATACAACATACTAGGCAAAAGTCCTACCCACTGTGCTAACACTCCAGCCCCACTTTGTGTCTTTTAATTGGTGCATTTGGCCCACTGACATTGAGTGAGATTATTGGTATGGGGTTTTGTCCCATATTCTGCAAAAGTTTGGTGTATTTGAGGGGCTTATCTTGTCTTAGATTAGCCTGTTTAGTTGTTCTTTTAACCATGGTTTTGAGTCTTTGAAGTTCCTGAGTTGTTTGTCTGTGAAGATGAGTGTTTTTCCTTCCAATATGAATGAGAGTCTAGCAGGGTAAGGCATTCTTGGTGAAGCATTTATTTAATTGAGTTTTTTCCACTATATCTCACTACTGTCTTCAGGCTCTTAGGATTTCATCAGATAAGTCTGCTGTGATTTAAGGATGTTCCTTTATAACAATATTTCTCTTTGATCTTTCTGTTTTTAGAATTTAACTCTGTCTATGGTTTTCATCATTCTGATAAGGATGTGTCTTGAAGTATTTTTATTTGAATTTCTTTTAGATGGTACCCTTCAGGCCTCCTGGATCTACTTGCATGTGCTCTTCAGCTCTGTCTGTCTGAACAATTATGTGTCTGACAGTTTCTTCTTCATCAGGGTTTTCTTCCTGTCCCTCTGGGACTCCAATGATTCTTATGTTATTTCTCTTGCGTTCATACCAATTTTATTTTGACATCCATTGGTTTATTTTTATTTTTTTATAACGTTGTTCACATTAATTGATTACATTCGATACTTCAACACCAATCCCATCACCATTATGCCTTCTCACCACTATTACACCTTCCCACTACCATTAATTCAAATTTTCCCACTACCGTTCAAGCTTGCCTGCCACAGGCAAATTCTAGATAATTTATTTTCTATTGCTTATTATGAATACCATGAGAGCTTGCGTGGCTGTGAAGCATGCTCCTAGAATTCTAAATGTGTAAATGATTGGGGTCCAGAGACATCTCTGTAGGGAGCTAATCCATTTTGAGATTCATTTGTGAGTCTCTGGATCAAGGCTGCTGACATGCTTAAATATGGCCCGGAGGCAGTTTGTGGGCTTTGACAGTCAGGAACCCAAAGGGGCGGGCAGGGAGATGGGAAGAGATGAACCCTCTCTGCTGCCATGTGGCCTGCATCTTCAGACCCTGTTCCCACTTACCTGAATTTTTATTCTGAAAGTTTGTAGCCACTGGGGGTTCATCTGGAGTGGGTGGGGCTGGGACACCTGCTCCATCTGAAGAGCTCTGGTGGAACCCACTCGGAATGGGATCCAGAAAGATCTCTGGTGAGCTGCTGTCTTCCCGGATTCACTGCTGAGTCTCACCTGTTGGGAGGGTGGTTTCCAGGTGAGATGCTGGGAGGAAGACCTTCCCTTTGGGTGGAGGACTGGGGTTCAGGCAGGGGGATGGGAAGCACAGACTGTGGGGTCTAACACCTGGTTGGAGGAGTTAGTTCAGCACTTTGGGGGTGACAGCTGGCAGCGGAGGGCTTCTGGTGGGTTCTTGAGAGTTGCATGAAAGATTTGCAAACAAAACTTGAAGATTAAATGTTAGTGTATTGAATAGTTTAGGGAGATGGGTCTGGGTCCCTCCTCAAATTTCTCTTGTACCAATGAATGGCATCCCTAGTCCTGTCTCTGATGTTCCTTCATCCTGTGAATGACCTCCCTGTGTTGTCCCACACAGCCTTCTCGTCTTGTGTGAACATCACTGGGTCCTATCCCTGCATTGCTCTCTCTATCCATGTACACTTTCCTCAGTCTCTAACCACATCCAGGGTAAGATCTCCATGCTCTGTACCTGTTGCTGGGCCTCCCTACTGTACCCTGGCAGTTCCTGTCGTCAGTCATGTGTGCATGTGCTAAGCACAGATACTCTGGTGCTTAGTATCTGTCTCTGTCTGGGTGTCTAAGCCTGCTTGAATCTGAGCTTCCCGAGGGAGCTGAGCTCTGTCTATTTTCTACCGATGTCTGGGCCTAGGAAGCCTGCCTCGACTTGGTGATCTCTCTGGGTGGGCAGTCTTACCTGATACTGCAGTGTGTTGGTGAGCAGGTCTGGAGAGAGTGATAGAATGAGGAGAGAGTAAGGTGGGGCTGGTGGCTTCCTTTTATCTGCTGCCATATCCCACCCCAGACATCCCATTATTTATTCTGATTGGCTACCTGTTTCATGGTAAGATTTAAAGTGATGACAAAATTCGCCTGGTGCTGTGCCGTTCCATTCCTGCTGTACCCATAGCTTCCAAAGTTTCCTGCAGTGAACAGGCAGATCAACCATACTCATACTTTCTGATCTGCAGGCTCTTTCTGTACGCCAGGGCTGCCTGGAACTCTGTACAAACAGGGAGTGTGTTCAAGCCCTGTCTCTTCACCCAGATTGTTGCTTGTATCTGGAGCAATGTTAATGTATTAGTTGTAGAACTTACGAAGGAGGTAGGTGATAAAGCAAAAGGGGAATTAAATTGCAAGTGAAATTAGGATTGCAGATCATTGGGGTATGGTGCTGCCAATAGGTCAACCTGTCTCTGCAAGTCCATCAGCAGCCTGATGGTGCCTTCAGGCTTCCTGATACCCCAAAATTGTCTCTATGCCTTAGACTGGACCCCAACAACTAGGGACCAAGTTTACCAAGAAATTAAATGACCAAAAGTTAGGCATGTGGGAGCCACACCCACAAACCACCTTCAGCTCAGCTATACAAGCTCATTTATTGGCCTTATTTCAGAGTAAAAAAAAAGTAAAGGCCCTCCCGTTGTTCATCAATTTGCTCTAGCGGGCCCAGTAACGTCTCCATTGGAGATTTTGTTGTTACTGTGTTTGGCATATCGAATACATCACGGGTGGCTTGCCAGGCTCTGCCGTGTGGGCGAGATACTCTCGGTAGCTTGCCAGGCTCTCCGAGAAGGACGGAGGAATTATTTCAGAGAACCATAGATAAATCTCAAAAGAGATCAAAAATCATACATGACTGAACATCACGACGATCATGACCATCCTGTTGTTCGTCGATTGCCTCTAGCAGGCCCCAGTAACGTCTCCTTCGTCCTAGCCCTGAGATTTTTTTTTAAAAGTGCCATATTCAAGGCTCTTTCAGGGTTAGGAGAATGAGACTCATCATTGTTACTGGTATTTGGCATATTGGGTATACCACGGGGAGTTTGCCAGACTCTGCCGTGTGGGCAGGTTACATTCGGTAGCTTGCCAGTTTGTACAAAGTAGGAATGAGATGATAAGATGTCGCGTGGCTGCGCGCTTCCAGGAGCTGAGTGTGATAATCTCTGGATCCTGGCCTTTGTTGGGATTACGATTACATGGCAGTTGGTGGGTGTAACTGTCTAGCTACTGGCAGGTCCAGTCCCAAACCATGCAGGCTTGTAGATCTCAGCCCAGGGTCCCACACACCTGGGTTCCTCTGCCAGTTCTTTTATGCATGAGGCTCATCCAAGTGTGTGGAGAGTGGTCCCAGCATGGCCTTGGCTGGAGCCCGGAGGTCTTCAGCTGTTGGGCCCTGGCGGAGACAGTCAGGCACAGGGTAGGAGACTCTGCCTTGTTCTCTCCCGGGAGCTGAGTGTGATAATCTCTGGATCCTGGCCGTTGTTGGGGTTACAGGGTAGTTGGTGGGTGTAACTGTCTAGCTACTGACAGGTCCAGTCCCAAACCATGCAGGCTTGGAGATCTCAGCCCCGGGTCCCACACATCTGGGTTCCTCTGCCAATTCTTTTATGCATGAGGCTCATCCAAATGTGTGGAGAGTGGTCCCAGCATGGCCTTGGCTGGAGCCCGGAGGTCTTCAGCTGTTGGGCCCTGGTAGAGACAGTCAGGCACAGGGTAGGAGACTCTGCCTGGAGAGTGGGTGGTGGGTTGAGGAGACTGGGCGGTGGATTGAGAGATGGTGGTGGGGAAACAGGGGGACATTGGTGGTGGGAAATGTACACTGGTGGAAGGATGGGTGCTAGATCATTGTATGATTGAAACCGAATTATGAACAGCTTTGTCATAATGATCTATCTCACAGGTATTCAATTTAAAAATTTAAAAAACATAATGGGTTCATGCCTAATTCAATCAGCTTAATCAATGGCTGAATAAATATCAGTACGCCTACATTTTAAAAAAAAGATTGTAGATCAGTGGACCTTGAGGTCAGGTTATTACCCTGATTGATCCCAGTCGGTCCAGTATAATCCCAAGTCCTTATAAGTGGAAAAGGAAAGGCAGAGACAAGAGAACTATAGAGAGATCAGTCAGTACAAGAAATATGTAGCCTAATACTGCTGATTTTGAAGGAGCCATGAACCAAGAAAGGTAGGTATATTCCAGTTAAAGAAGGCAAGAAGGAAGAGAAGGAAAGAAATTGGAGCGGGGAGGGGGAGAAGATGAGAAAGGAAAGTAAGGAGGGAACGAGGGTCAGAGGCCTTGGTTATCATGGTGCTGTGGGAAAGTGTATACCTAGAAACCAAAGCACAAACTCCAACATGGATAAAAGATCTCTTGGGGAGTGGGTGGGGTGAGTGGGAGGGAGCATAGAAACACTGTGGTGGGACCAGTGTTGGAATATTGCATGCCTAAGGCTCCCCTATCAAAAACTTTATGCCACAGTCTTTTAATTAAAAATAAAATAAAAAATAAAAGAAAGAGTGTGGATTTTGTCCCAAGAACCTCTAAATATAACACAGCTCTCAAACCCCCTAATTTTTTTTCTGTTCATTTTCTTTTTTTTTATAAAAATTTTTTTAATAGTGAGACATCATGAGGTACAGTTGCAGACTTACACATTTTTGTGCTTGGGTTTCAATTATACAATGATCAAATACCCATCCCTCCATCGGTGCCCATTTCCCACCACCATGGATCCCAGTATCCCTCCCACCCCCCATCTCCCCCACCCCACCCTGCCTCTGTGGCAGGGCATTCCCTTTTGTTCTCTCTCTCTTATTGGGTGTTGTGGTTTGCAAAGAGGCAATGAAACCCCTTAATTTTTATCTGCTGAGTCTCATTTTGGAATTCTGATCTCTAGAACTGGATGATGATATATTTGTGTTTTTTATTTTTTTTGTTTGTGAACAAGGTAGTTCTTATTGAATGAAACTTACTTAGGCTGAGGGCAGAGAAAGAGAGGAATGCATTTTCAAGAGAAAACAAAAGGCTTCTCCTGGGTGAAACAAAGCAGAAAGGGAGACACATGTTCAATGGAGACATGACCTTGAAAGAGCAAGCAAAGAGGCTTAGAGAGATACTTATTCAAGGGAGAACACAGGCTGGAAAGAAAAATCCTAGTTTGCACTGTTTTAGGACTCTGACTTTGTGGTAATAGTTTACAGCTGCAATGAGAAACCCATACAATGGCTCTTCCTAATGAGTCTACCTGAGAAATGATTGTTGGGTGAGCTCTCAGTGAGGGCAGGCAAAGGTTGGCCATTAGTCATCACAGCTCAGGTTCATTGTTTGCTAATCTAGCTAACAACTCATCCCTCCGTGATGAATTGATGAGATTGTTTTTAAGCTAAGAGTTTCTGGTTTTAAGTCTTTGGTAAAGTTCCAGGTAAGGGAGAGAGTCCCTAGAGGAAAGTCTTTGTAGATCTCAGGACAGACCTCTTCAGTGGGGAGGGCTCTGCTTCGTTTTATGGAGGAAGCAATGAGGCTCTAGAAGGAATACGGGAACTGTCCTAAGTCCCACCGGAAATGGTGAAACCATTTGAATCCAAGTCATCTGCCTGACCCAGCAGGTTTCCTACACAGCACACTGTGGCTTGCATGACTTCTCCTGGATGGGGGAAGAAGACACCAACTCCCAGTCCACTGGGCTACTTGACTCCTCTCCTGCTTTCCCTCTGGAGGTTTTGCTTCCCGAGTAAGTTGAGCACACACACCTCAGCCTGCACTGTTCAGGGCTGCAGCCTGTTTTAGGAGCTCATTAAATTCTGACTGGATAGACGTATAGAATCTCCTAGGAGAAAAGAAGAAACACTTTCCTCTATAATATTTTGGAATGCTCCATCTCCCTCAAATCTTAAAGCCACCTATGCTTCTGGTCATTAGCCAGTATCAAGAAAGGTGTGTACATTAGCCCAGAGAATAGGCTAGTAAGAAGTTGTAAAAAACTTCACATCACATCAAAAACATAAGAGTCCATACTAATGTAAGCATTTGACGAGCCTATAAATAAATTTTTAAAAATAAGATTGACAAGGAAGTGGGGTGCAGAGAGGAAGGGAACCTCAGATTAGTGGAGGTACACTGACACTGGTGATGGGTTTGGATTTAAAAATTAGAATGCCTGAAATTGTTGCCAACTGCTTTTAAATCATGATGTCTGAATTTAAAAAAAAATCAGAAGTGAAGAATGCTTATCTGTCTTAGACAAGTCAAAAGGATAGAAGTATACAATCTCTTAGGAGAAAAGGAGCAATGCTCTCCTCCCTTGAATCTTTTGAAATGTTCCATCTCCCTCAAATCTCAAAGCCACCTACGCTCTGGCTATTAGTCAGTATCAGTAAAAGTGTGTACATTAGCCCAGGGAATAGTCTAGTAAGTCTAACAATCTTCTATACATTTTATATGCACGGGGAAAGTCAGCTGGACTTCTAGTATTGGGTACATACACGTTTTATTTATACATACACTTCATTCATTCTTGAATATTGTTGATTTTACTTTTCTAGAGTTGGGTGGGCAGACAATGTTTCCTTTGTTCTTTTAAAATTTTTGTTTTTGGACCACACCTGGCAGTGTTCAGGGATTACTCCAGGCTCTGCATTCATGGGTCATTCTTGGTGAGCTCAGGGGACCATAAGAGGTGCTGGGGATTGAATCCAGGTGAACCCTGTGCAAGACAAATGCCCTACTCGCATGTTCAGGCCCCATGTCCTTTAAAACTTTTGCTCAGTAAATCCTTTGGAATCTTGGTTTCCTTTTATTACAAAGAGTTTTTCAGAGGGACAATAGGGTGTTGCCATTGGAAATACTTTGCTTCTGAAGCCAGAGAGACCAAGACTTCTTAAGGGTCATGTACTTAACTCATGGTCATGAACATTCATTCAGTTTTGATGAAAGTCAAACATATAGGTCTCAAAATACACTTTACTGACAAATTGCTGGGTCCCTGGAACGGTTTATGCACCAAGTGCCTGTGGATCTGGGAGCTGAGGGCGTCAGGAGGGCGAGTGTCTGAGATATTTTAATATTCTGTATTGCCAAACTCAGCAGGCAGCAGGCTAAATCTGTCCACTGATGGGAAGGCATGAATTATGAAACCACTCATGTCAGTTTAGAGGTTGCCTGAAGCTGGGGAAGCCACCAGTGTCTACTTAAGCTGATTGGAGATGTTGATCCCCCATAAGGAAAGTCGGGTGTGCACAGGACACAGTGTGTGTGGGGGGCTGTTGGGGGAAGGGTCGAGAGGGGTATTGGGGTGGGTTGTGATCTGCACTCAAGAGGATCAACAGGAGTTTCTTAAATCCTGGCCAGAAGACAAGGTGGGCAAGGGCATCAGAAAACTGAAAAAGAACGTGCTGGCAACCCCCTTCCCCAGTTTTTTTGCAGGGCTGGAGGGTGATGCTGCCTTGCGGTGGCTGAGGTGCATGGTGGGCTGAGGCCCAAGTAGCTGAAGAAGGAAATGTCATCTCCTTTCTGCTTTGGGTTCTGATACCTTCAGCCCCCACAGGGACAGTGTAGAGTGTAGGTGCCTCTATGAAAGCCTAAAATCTAGGAATTGTGACCCAATCATCAAGAAGAGTAAGCAGAAGGGGTGTGTGTGTGTGTGTGTGTGTGTGTGTGTGTGGTAAATTGTGTTTAGGAGCCAAGAAGGAGAATGAAGGACTCATTCTTTTGCATTAATATTTCACAACAACACATCAATACTAGCCACTTATTGATGTCCTCTGTCTGGCATGGCATAAAGCATGTTACACACATTTACCCAATTGCTCACAACAACCTTGTTACCCAATAGATATGATTATTCTGACATTTACAGAGGAAAGACGAAGGAATTGGTATCATCATTACCATGTCTATAGTTAACAGTCATAAAATACTATACCATTGACTCTTTACAAACGACATCTCATTTTGTCTTCAAACTTTTTTAAGGAGGCAAATTTAGTTTCTAGTATTATCATTGGGCCGGAGCAATAGCACAGCAGGTAGGGCATTTGCCTTGCACACGGCCAACCCAGGCGACCCTGGTTCGATTCCTCCGCCCCTCTTGAAGAGCCCGGCAAGCTACCAAGAGTATCTTGCCCACAGAGCAAAGCCTGGAAAGCTACCCATGACATATTTGATATGCCAAACACAGTAACAAGTGTCACAATGGAGACGTTACTGGGCCCGCTCGAGCAAATCGATGAACAATGGGAGAAAAGTGACAGTGACAGTATTATCATTATGTCATTGGGGAAACTTAGAGAAGATGTTTATCAATTAGCTTTCATAAGATTTCCAACCACCCCAAAATGCATTAGCTTGAAACAATAACTTCAGTTTTTAAAACAGTGAGTTGGCAATTGTGACTGACTTCAGCTGTATGCTTTCTGGTCTCAATTGGTCCGGATTACCCATCAAGCATCTCTGCTGGTTAGGTAGTTCTGTTTTAGTTCCACATCCTTCACTGAGTGCCCCTTTCTCAAGTCCTACTCCTATGACCCCACCATGGTGAGTTTAATTCAGTAGACTGGTTCACAGATTCTGTTGACCTTTGGTTATTCTCATACCTAGATTTCCATATGTGAGAGAGATCATTATACAACCATCTTCCCTCTTCCTAGATGTGGAAATGGGCGATTGAACAGATGTGATACTAAACACTAACACAGAAAAAAATGTGTATTTATGTACTTAAATTTCATTTATTTGTTGACTAAGTATTGTATATAATGCCAAATTCAAAAATGAATTTAAATTTAGTAAAATTTCCCTGTATTTTGGTTTTCCACAAATTCCCCTTCCCATGGACAATCCGTAGTCCTTAGAACTTTCAAAGTCATTTTGTGAGAATTTTAGCAAATAGTTGTAAATATAGACTCTTCTCCTAAATCTTGCTGTTTCATATTTTCTCTAGCAATATTGCATAGATCTCATTCCATCTTAGCAAAATAATGTTCTTGTGTATTTTAACATTGCTCAGCATTACATTGTAAAAATGTAGTATGCTCTTCAAAACCAATTATTTTTTAACAGACATTTGTTTGTGCTACTACAAAATTAATGCGTGGCAAGAATGTCCTGACCCCGCACCAGGCTGTCTTCACTGGGGCAAGTCGGAGGGGCAGGTTGAGTTTCCCTCCCTGTTCCAGCAGAACCCTGGCAGCCGAAAATCTCCAGAACCCAACTGCACAGCCATGCACAAGGCTGCTCTCCACAGGCATGGATGAGCCTCACCTATGAGGCAACCTGCAGAAAAACCCAGGTATGCGGGACCTATGACTGAGATCTCCAAGCTTGCTCAGAATGGGACAGGACCTCTATCCCCCAGCTCTCCAGTTTTCCAGTAGCTTGGCAGTCACACCCACAAACTGTTCCCAGTGCCATGTAATCTCATCAACAGCCAAGATTCAGACTATGAAATAAAGCTCCCGGAAGAGTGCAATGCAGAATGTCCTGGAACAAGAGGCTGTACCTCTTATACTCTTGCCCACTGATGTACCAAGAGTAGCACACATTTGTTTGGGTTTAACATACATGCTTGTAATCTCTTATGAAACGGCTTAAATGGCTCCAGGATGAAATACAACAATCTTCACATACTTTCCTCTTACGGTGGTGGAAAGGTACATGATGGTGGGATTGGTGTCTGAATATTACTGTAATGAACTATTGTGAACAACTTTATAAAAATAAAATAAAATTTTAAAAATAATACATGACATTTGTTATATTTGCTAGAATATCTAAGAGAAATAGTTATTTTTTATCAGAGGTGGAAAGGAACTAGTGTTCCTAAGACATGATCTTCCCAAAAAGTGCCTAATTATGCCAATTCACTAAGAAATTTTGTTTTTAAGCAGTAGAAATGGATTCACTATAAATCAATTTTTAAAAAAGTTTTCCTGGGTTGGAGCAATGATACAGCAGGTAGGGCACTTACCTTGTAGACAATCAAACCAGGTTGAAAAAAAGCACCATATATAGTCCCCCAAACACTTCTAGGAATGATCCCTGAGCACAGAGCCAGGAGTAAGCCCCCAAACAGAAAACAAACAAAACAAACAAACAGAAATGAGAAGGCTTTCTTAGGACAGCTTGGGAGAGATCAGAGACCAGGAGATCTTTGGAATGGCAGGAATTAGACAAGCTCCTGGGACCTCAAAGACAATAATTTCTCAACTTTTAGCTTCTGCCAGCCACATGACACAGTTCTAAAATTCCCCCACCAAATTCATATCAAGAAGATTTGTTGCTGATACAAATTCTTAGCAAGATCATTTGACTATGGTTTTGTTACATTTATTTACTGATTGCACTGAGTCCATCAGTTTTCAATCATTAATAATGACCCAAAGCAGATAATATCTTCAAGCTTCGATAATGTTGCCTTGCAAGGGTTATTCTTCTAGGGTACTTTTCATTCTAACTTTCAAACTGATCAAGTTATAAAATATTTATCAGTGGTTCAACCGCATTGCTGTTGTGAATTTAATGTCTTCTTGAGAATAGATATTAGGGCCGCAACTCTGTTTCACTGATTCCCAATGTAATGTTCACAGATGCCTCTCTGAATTTGTAAGGAGTGATGCTGGTTTCTGTGGATGACAAAATCCTTGTCTATATTTTATGTGTGATTTGTCCAGCTTAAAAAGACCACTTACACAGATGAAATAAAAAGAAATATGGGTGCATAATTACCATATGCAAGTTTCTTATACATGACACAACTGGCTTCCATATGAATGTTTTATACCGTTAAGCATATGATTTTTTTCTTTTTCTTTTCTTTCTTTTTTTTGCCACACTCAGAAATGCTCAAGGGCTTACTGCTAGCTCTGTGCTCAGGAATCACTCCTGGAAGTATTCAGGGGGTCATTTGTGGTGTGTGGTGTTGGGATGAAATGGGGTAGGCCATGATAAAGGCAAGCATCTTAACCTTTGTACTGCCTCTCCAGCCCCATCTTCTGTTTTTAAGGAACCAGCATATGTCTTAGAAGTACCTCCTCTCCCCCATGAACTTATTGTATCTTACTTGTCAGTATTGAAATATGGCATTTCTGAATCACACAGCAATCAAGGACGGTTATCTTTTATCTGACTACTCTGGAGCCCAAATAAAATCTGGTGCTTGTTGGTAAGAAATAATAATGAATGTGGGTAGAAATCTGACCACGTCTTTTAAATTCCAAAGGGACAAAAGCATTTATTGATTCATGTTTGGTCTTCTACCAGGTGGCAGTCATTGTCCTAAGCTCTTTACAATGAATCCTCTCATGTTAATTCTTACAACAAATATTCATGGACTCTTCTATGTTCATTTATATTATCATTTTTATTGCTTAGATAAGTTGGTTACAATAGTATTGGTTTGCAGGATTTTGATAAATAAGGTTACTGCATGTTCGCCATGACCAAAGTGACCTAGACACTAATTTAGAGATGGGGGCTTAGGTGCCTCAGGTAAGTTGCTCACAGTTACAGAGTGGAATAAATAGAAAATAATCTCTTACCACTATTTGGTTCCAGAAGGTGGAAGATTAGTCTCTGCTAACATCTAGGGGAGGGACTTAAGTCAGTTTCTTCCCTTCTTTTTCGTTGTACCCCCGAAAAAGGGTGGTGTAGTGGGTTAAAGTGTTCCCACAGAGATATCTGGGGATCTGGAAATCTTATAAAACTGTGCTTGCCCCAATGTCATCAATGATCCTTCTGAAACTTTCTGAAACTAAGCTATAGCATCTTTCTTCCTTTAAAACATTGATGATCACTTCCTCACTGCAGACCTCACGCAGGACACCCACAGTAGTTTGAAAAGAAGCAAGGTTTTGATTGTATATGTTGTCATCATGAGTGACATTGATGATCTTATTCCAACAAAAGGGGTTATGTTATAAATAGACTATGCAAAGGTATTAGGAGCCATAAAGCTGCCTTTGAGGTTTTTGTTTGTTTGTTTGTTTTTGGTGGGGTGGGATGGGGCTGCGGGAGGCATGGATGGTTTGAGCCACATGCTGTAGTGCTCATGGTTTACCCTTAGCTCTGTGCTAGCTACTGGCACGGTGTGGGGGACTATATGTGGTGCCAGGGATTGATCTATGTTCAACTGCATGCAGAGCAAGTGTCTAAACCTCTGTACTGGCCCTAGCTTACTGCCCTTGAATCAAACTTTTCCTCTTCTTTGTGACTTAAAAGTTACTTGATTGTAGTACATCTCAGTTTTCTTATCTTTAAAATGGGCAATATTAATAATGGTGCCTTATCATACTGTTTTAAGTATTTTTATGTGTGAAGCACCGAGGACGTTGCCCCCTAAAACCAATATGTGTGAGCACTTAAACAAACTCTTTGGAATGTACTGTTTTGAAGACAATTTTGGTACTTAATTTGCTTTGATAGATTCATTCATTTGAATCTTGAAAGTCAATCCCCTGAGGTTGTTCTTATTGTTTGTTTTTAAAAATGGTATAAATATTAATGGCCTGATTCCTGCTGTTAATGCAGAGCAAGAAAAAGTAATAGCTAATATTTGAGTTCTCTACTCTTCAGCCTTTCTAAACATAGATTAACGGTATAGTGTGAGTGGTGACCCTGGAACTGAGCAGAACTGTGGCCTCCAGATGAGTCAATTTGGGAGAGATAGCTTGGCAAATAGAAAAGACCACTTTGGGTTTTTTTTCATAGTTGGTCTACACATATAGAACACATGATCTTCCTTGGTACCAATGCTGCTTTCTGTACACACATTTCAGTCATGTGCATTTATACTCATGTGTTGGAGAAATAAGTTTCTCAATATCGACCATGCTGGGCCAAAGGTGATCCACCTTCACCATATTGCTTTTCTTCCTTTACTTGCAGTTCCTGCTCAAGTAAACACTGGGTACAAGAGTGCAGAGCACTAGGACCTAACAGTAGGTCCTAGCACTAGGAATTTGTAATTGAATGCAAGGATGTCACTCACCCATTTGGACCTTCAACTTCCCCTTCTAGATGCTATCTAGGGATTCTTCTTGCTCTGCAGTTTCACAGAAAGAAGCGTTCACAGAAAGAAGCTCTTAAATTTTGGAAGCATGGTGTGCTTGGGAAATTCTAGCTTTGGAGTGTCCCTTGGAAGATTGCCTTAATATATTAGGTATCTTATTGCTGAGAAATAGTTCCAGGGAAGCAAATCTCCTTTACCTTCCTCAAATGTGGTGCTTAAATAAAGTTCAGTTTCACGCAGCAAACACAGAGGAACAGAAAAGATCAAAGCTTCTTCTGCCTTTGGACCATCTCAGAGGGGGCTGGAAACAGCAGGATATCCCTTCTACCAGATGGGCTGTTGAGCTTGGAGAGCGAGCCATCCAGAAAATAGAGAAATCATCTGTGGAAGGAAGGAAAGAAGAAAAGGTTGGTGGTTGTGAAGTTGGTGTGTTCTAACAGCTGAATAGCATCAGTCTTGAGGCCTGGGGGAAGATGGGGAAGATGAACCAGGCTGGGTGACTGTTAAAAAGGATGTGGTACACTGTCATATTCCAAGTCACCTTTCAAGGTCTGATAGGAAAATAATCCAACTGAGCTGACTTCGGATGCAAGACAAAGCAGCAGTAATCTCAGGGAATGTGGGGATAGAGTAGAGCAGTATGGAGACTTTGCTTGTTTTTCTTAGAGCTACAAACAATCTAACATATCTTGCTGTCCCCAGAACTTTTTCCATCATGCTTTACCAAGACCAATATTTTTTTTGTTTAAATAAATAGATTTATTTGGAGGATTTTTAAGGTTCGCGTGTGTGGGGAGTGGGGGAGAGTGAAGGAGAGAGAGTAACGTACTCAAGAGAGAACGCGGGCTTCTCCAAGGGCAGAGAGAGCCTCTACACACATACCAGCATTAGACACAAAAGCACAAAAGTACACATCTCAAGAGGGGAGATGCAAGCAACACATGTGCTCAGCTGCCCCAGGTGCTCGGCCACGAGGGCACAAGCAGCACATGGGTTTGGGCAGCATATGCGTGCCCTTCCATTGTTCAAGGTGGCCTTTATAGGGTTTCTCCAACCTGTCCCCACGTGGGGCTTCTACCTAGGTAAAAGTCCTTCGTTGCTAAGGTTATGGGGGGAGGGGTTGGGAATGGTGATGGTCTTCTTAGAAATTCCTTTGCTGGAGCCAGGTGAGGGTCTTATCAGGCCTTAGTTCCTGTTTTCTGCAGGGCTGGCTTTTGCCATTGCCTTGGAAGGGGGTCTTTCCCATCTACCTGCCTACATCATATTCCCCCTAGAGATTTCACCACCTTAAATCTTTAAGGGGTAAATGGCAATGGTCCATTTTCTGGAGCTGCTTCATTCGGACAAAGGGGAAAATGGTCAATGATCTGTCTTCTGGAGCTGCTTCATTCTGACAAAGGGGTGAGGACCCTGACCAAGGTCAATCTTGCTTGATCCAGTGACACTGTTTCCTATTTTCCCACCATCCCCTTCTTCTGACCATCAATCTTGCTGCATTCATTATGGGGTACAGAGTGGTGGGGTCAGAAGCATAGTTCACTCTTGGACAGTGTCCTTGGCTCTTTTACCTACGATCATGGGATCATGGGAACTTGTGTGAGTTTCTTGATCTCCATGAGCCTCAGGTTCCAAACTTTTTTTTTTTTTTTGCTTTTTGGGTCACACCTGGCGATGCTCAGGGGTTACTCCTGGCTCACGCACTCAGGAATTGCTCCGGCGGTGCTCAGGGGACCATATGGCGTGCTGGGAATTGAACCTGTGTCGGTCATGTTGGCTGTGTGCAAGGCAAACGCCCTACCCGCTGTGCTATCGCTCCAGCCCCAGGTTCCAAACTTTTGAGGTGGATATAATTATATTAAAGAGTTATATGAAGTACCAAGGTCACCTAAACAGTGACCTTACCTTCTCCCACCAAATATTAATTTTTCATTCCTGTCCCATATTATACTTCCTATTCATTAAAATTTAGGGAATTAAAGCCAGTTCCTGGGCTAAACTCTGACCAGCCTGGGATTCAGATTTCTTTATAAGCTCCCTCAATGTCTGTGTTTGGTTTGGGCAAATGCTGATTAAGTGCTCACATTTCTGAACTCGGATATCGTCTCTTTCATCCTCTTGGATCACCTCCTAAACTGAGTAAGTCTTCTGTGCTTTCATCTGACAGAGTAGGTGATTAATCAAAGTTGGGTGAATGGATCTTTTCTCAGTGTACAAATATTTATTTCCATTGGCACTTGATAGAGTAGGGCCATTTCTTCTCCTGCACAAAGGGAAAAAAAGAAATAAAAATTTACTAAAATTTCAGGGCACAGGTCCTTGGTGCTAACAAGACACTGAGAGGCGGGGAGCTAGGTAAGCTCTTGAGCTGGTTGGGCTGACTTTTTCAGCATTACAGAAGCAGGAAGTGAGACAAGATGAACTTGAGGGTGTTGCTGAGTGGGGGGAGGGGGTATGGGAGCATTGAGAAATCAAAGAGGAGAGAGCAGTAGCTATAACATGCAGGGTGCTGTTGTCTCCACATGCTGGACCAGTCTGATCTCACTGGAAGTGCCCGGGGAGGGGAGAGCTGGTAGGTCTGCAGGAACTTATACATGGCCTGGACACTGAAGTCCTGGTCCTGCCCACGTTTCCCAGATGCACCCTCTGTTCCCACAGAAAAGAATTTCAGAGGACAAATAAGGAAGGAAAGTAAATTTTTACTAAGATGGACAGGAGAAAAGGAAACACATTCAAGAGAGCATGTGGGTATCTCCAGAGAGATGAGAGTCCTGTGAAGTAAAAGGAGAGAACTATATGTCTAAGCAGGTAGATGGGGGACCCCATAATTGGAGTGTGCACCACAGCGGGTAGGGCTTTCACCTTACAAGCGGCCAACATGGCCGACCCGAGTTCGATTCCTCCGCCCCTCTCGGAGAGCCCGGCAAGCTACCGAGAGTATTCGATATGCCAGACACAGTAACAACAAAGTCTCCAATGGAGATGTTACTGGGCCCACTCGAGCAAATCGATGATCAACGGGAGGGCCTTTACCTTTACCTTTTCTAAATTACTCCTGGTTTGGGTGCTTTCTGTGTAAATAAGAATCTGTTGAAGTTGAGAAAAGAACTGAACTTTTTTGTGGTTTTCTCTGAATTTTATCAGGGTCTTTTGTTTCAGCTGAAGTTTTCTTCTCTTTTGAAGTGGTTAGCTTCTTCTTGCTTTGGGCTGGCCTCATTCTGAGTCTTACTAGGCCCCTGTTACTATGGAATCATCTCCAATGTGGGTCTGAATTTTTTTGTTTTTTAGTTGAAAAAAAAGACAGAGTAGTTCTTTTTATTTTATTTGTTATTGTCATCGTGAAGAGTAGAGTAATTTTTTAGATCATATTTTGGCTTTATTACTTTCTCTAGCTCTTTGCCAAGGGGTTTCCCCCAACTAACTACCAACTTCAAGGGAACCAGGGCATTCTAGAATGCTTTGTACAGGTGTGCTGAACCATGAGGTGTATGACCTAGGAAAGGAAACAGGTCTGTATGTTCAAAGTGGCTTTCTGGTCTAGTTGTCTCTTCCAATTATATCTTATAGGAGACCTTACAATCCGAGACTCTTATCCCACCCAGAAGTCATCTGCAGACAATGTAGAGTCAAAAATTTACTGAACCTTTATACCTTGGAGTGTCATTCTTCAACCATGGAGACTTGGCGGACATCTGCTGGTGGGTTGGGAACACAGGACCATCATCACACAGAGGGATGATGTCTGCTGGTAGATAAACTTCCAGGCATCTCTGCCTTTAGGGGATGGCAGACATGAAGCTTGTTATGCATTATTCTTAGAGGGTCCTTAGATACTCTAGGAATATGTAATATAATGACAAAATTTTGTTTTATTATGCTGTTACATATATCAACACCATTATATGAACATTTGACTGGTTTTCCTCCTTTCCTTGTCTTACTTCCCCTGTCCTTTCTGGAATCAATTGTAAATAAGGTACTTGGGCCTAAATAAAGCCTTATATCTGGGTCTGCTGCTGTGGGGAGAAATCTATATTTCATCAGCCTTTTCTTATTCATGGAGTTTTGTATCTCCTCACACATCTATCATACGAGATGAATTGGTTAATATCCTCTGCAGCTACATAACATTTTTACACTTTCATACTTGCATTTCTTCCCTGCATCTTCTTAGAAGGTGAGAGGAAAGAAATCACTGTGAGTGCAGGGTTTTCCAATCTGAAGGTTGTGACCTATGATGTAGTTACAAATCAGTTTTATTTTTTTAAATGAAGGGGATGAATACGACATATCTGGGTTTACTATGCATTGTAAAGATACATATTGTTATATGAAAATTTCTTTTTTTATGAATATACTCATCACATGTTGATGAAACCAATTTCTCTCAATGTGGGCCATAGTAAAAAAATGTGAAACCACCACTGCAGAGGACTTCTGTGATATTAGACAACTTAGGACACATTATTTCCAATTATTTTTTTTTGCTTTTTTGGGTCACACCCGGAGATGCACAGGGTTACTCCTGGCTCATGCACTCAGGAATTACTCCTGGCGGTGCTAGGGGGACCATATGGGATGCTGGGAATCGAATCTGGGTCCACTGCATGCAAGGCAAACGCCCTGCCTTCTGTGCTATTGCTCCAGCCCCACATTATTTCCAATTTTTATCCTAACAGCACCTTAGTATTCTTTTCAAAAAGGAAAAGAGACCTGCCTCTAATTGTTTTTATTTGTTTGGAGACAGGAGCACATCTGGCTGCCCTTGGGGGTTACTTCTGGCTTTGTGTGCAAGGATACCTCCTGGAGATGCTCAAGAGACCATTTGGAGTGGGGGGTAGGCCTCATGCGAGGTAAGCTTCTTACCCACTGAACTCTTTCCAGTTCTGTACCTCTAATTGACATAGTCCATTCTTCTTTGGTTAACAGATAGTTATATTACCCAAGGTAGATGATTGCTCCAGGAATCCGAATTCCAAGAAGATGTATAAAAGGGTTAAGAATAGTTGAAGATATTCATCCAGTGGGATGTCTGGAATTAATCTACTTTATCCCTTACTACTGGGATCCTTGAACTTTCTAAATCCCTCTCCCCCATCTTCAAGATTTTGCCATTAATAGCTTGGTAATTTACAGTGACTCAGTAAATTAAAAAAGAACTTAAACTGATAAAATGTCCACGATCTGACATGAAGCAAAAGAATTATTATACATAAGAATTACTACACATGAGCATAGCTCCTAGAAGAAAAATTAGTAAACTTGACATCACAAAATTTAAAATTTGCTCTTTGAAATACAACGTTAAGAGAATAAAAAGGTAATCTTGATGCCAAAGAGAAATTTTTTTTGAAATCACAAATCTAACAAAAAGTACTTGTATCTACAATATCTGAAACTTTTACATACAACTTAACTTGAATATGGGCCAAAGGCTGAAGCAGATACAGCACCAAAGACACATAGAGGTAAAATGAATGTGTTAAAATATGCCAACATCACTAGTCATTAGAAAAAGAAAAACAAATCCATAATGAGATATAACTCAGAACTGTCAAAATAGACAAAATAAAAAGTATTTTTAAAAACCAAATATCAAGTATTTTTAATATCAAGCTCTAACAGACACAGGACAATTGGGACTTTCCCATATTCTTGATGAGAATGAAGAATGGCTTAAACACTCTGGAAGACAAAAATATTTTTAAAAGATAACATACTGTGTGATCCACCAGTCTCACTCCTGAGAACTAAAATGAAGGAAAATATGTGTTCACATAAAACCAAATATTTCCAAAAGCTCTAGGCATAATCATCCCGAAGTGAAAACAACTCAGAGTCCTTCAGCAGTGAATGGAAAAATAAAATGTGAAACTTACGTACGAGGTAAGAAATCTCAGTAAGAGAAAGGAACAAACTATTAATCTACACAACAGAGTTGGATGAATCTCAAAGGCATTATGCTGAAAGGAGCCAGTCTCAAATAGTTGCCTGTAGTATGATTCTGTTTAATCATACTTATGATTCTATTCAGACAGAATCATACTATATTCAATGGAGAGTGGAAATTTGACTAAAAAGAGAATACTTTGGGAGTGATGGAATGGTTTGGAATTCTGATTATGCTGGTGACGATCTCTGTATATATTAACATTGGTAGATTGTATATCAAAATATCAATTTTCCTGTATGGATTTTAGAAACCTTTCACCACTAGTGAATAATAGTGAATAAACTCACTCTTCATATGTGCTTTGTCTGGTCTAAAGTGTGGAGTTAAGTGTTAAGTGCATACTGGGTTTGGATGGCTTGTACAAAAGTTAAAGAGAAAAAATATTTAATGTTTATTTTCACATTGATTATATAATCAAACAATACTACTTGGATGGATTGGGTTAAATAACACATTCCATGAAAATCAATATTTTCACATTTTTGTTAAGGCACTGTGATATCCAAAGTTATTCAGAGTTGAGTTTTAGGTAGACAGTATTCCAACATCCCCTTCCCAGTATCCATTTTCCTCCACCAGTGACCCCAGTTTCCCTCCTACTTCTTAGCCTGCTTCCTTGACAAGCACATTTTTTTTTATTGAATCACCATGAGCTATCCTTACAAACAAAGCATTTCAGTCTTAAAATGATTGAACACCTGCCCCTCCACCAGTGTACATTTTCCACCACTAATGTCCCCAGTATTTCTCTAACCCACCCCCCATCCCACTCCTCCCTCTGCCTCTACGGTGGAAAGTTTCCCTCTTTCTCTCTACTTATGGGCATTATAGTTTGTAATACAGATACTGAAAGGCCACCATGTTTGGTCCTTTATCTACTTTAAGCACACATCTCCCATCCAGAGCAATCCCTCCAACCATTATTGACTTAGTAATCCCTTCTTTACCCAGTTGCCTTCTCCTCCAGCTCATGACGCAGGCTTCCAACCATGGAGGAATCCTCCTGCCTGTTTCTACTGTCCTTGGGTGTTAGTCTCATATTAGGATATTTCATATTCCACAAATGAGTGCAGTCATTGTAAGTTTGTCCCTCTCTTTCTGACTCATCTCACTTAGCATGATACTCTCCATGATCATCCACTTATAAGAAAATTTCATGACTTCATCTTTTCTAACAGCTGCATAGTATTCTATTGTGTAGATGTACCAAAGTTTCTTTAACCAGTTGCCTGTTCTCTGGCACTCAGGTTGTTTCCAGATTCTGCCTATTGTGCTGCAATAAACACACAGGTGCAGGTGTCATTTTTACTGTGCTTTTTTGCATCCCTGGCATATATTCCCAGAAGTGGTATTGCGGGATCACATGGAAGCTCAAATTTCTAGTATTTGAGGAATGCCCATATTGTTTTCCCAAAAGGCTGGACCAGTTGGCATTCCCACAAACAATCAAAGAGAGTCCCTTTCTCCCCACATCCGCACCAGCACAGGCTGTCTTTGTTCTTTTTAATGTGTGCCAGTCTCTGTGGTGTAAGATGATATTTCATTGTTATTTTGATTTGCATCTCCCTGATGACTAGTGATGTAGAGCATATTTTCAATATGCCTTTTGGTAAGGCACATTTTTAACATTTTTAAGTTGTTGCAATTTGGATCTCATGCTATGGAAATTAATTTTCTTTTTTTTTTTACTAGAATAACTGCGTTATCATAGAAAGTCATAACTAAAACACATGACTTGGGCTATTATTTTGTTGGACAGAGCAGAGCAGCTTCAGGTGATTTCTTCAGTGAGGAAGGGGAGGTCTGGAATTTTCTTTTGGGATCTGGATTAGCAGGTGTAGGCTAGCCTCACGCCTCCTGCACTCGGAGGCCAACTGCTTCAAGTCTGAGAGGTGAATGCCACAGGTGCAGCCTAGCGGCCTTTTGCTAGAGTCAAACAAACACACAAACACTGTCCTCCTGTTGTTCATCGATTTGCTCCAGCTGGCCCAGTAGGGAGATACTCTCGATAACAAGTAACAAGATACTCTCAGTAGCTTGCCAGCCTCTCCGGGGGGGGGGGGGGGGGGGGGGGGGGGGCAGAAGAATCGAACCTGGCTCGGTGGGCTTGCTGCACGCAAGGCAAACACCTTACCGCTGTGCTATCGCTTCAGCCCCTTGCTAGCTAATCAAAAGGGTAAAACAAAGGATTGGATGTGAAAGCGAGTCTGACTTTTGTTGGACTTGAGCTTTGCATTCCATTTTAGTCACTATAATCTTTTAAAGTGCTGCCTTTTCCCTCTCTCCCTGCGCCAGAGACAAATAATGAGTTTCCCCAGCGGTTTTCTTCCTTCCCGGGGATGTGGTGAGGACACATAGCACATTTCATGGGAAGCACCCAGTAGGCCTTCCGGCCATGCTCCTCTTGCTGTTAGGCTTCCTACTTTGCATGGCATTTGCTCTCCCACCTCTGTCCCCTAGTCGCCTCTCTTCCTCTTGAACCCCCAGGCACCCTGCCCAACTTTCTCCCTGATTCAGCACTGAGAAATGCCTAGCCAAGCATTCCCGGAAAGCTGCTTGTCAGCAAACACGCACTGCTGTCTCCAGTCTCCCTGTGGGCCACAGATAGGCCGGGACTCTGTGAGGGACCCAGGGTCATGTCGGCTCCTCAACTGCCTCACTGTCCTGCTTAGATTTGGGGGCTCTGCTCCCCAACCTGGGACATCAGGAAAGGGAGTCTCCTTAACAATGCACTGATAGGGGTGGGGGTGGGAGGTTGGAGCAGGGGGCTGAAAGTGGGGAGGAAGAGAAAGGCCGCCTCTCTCCCTGCCCAATGGGGGTAGCTTCAAGTTTCTTGGCTTTGGGTTCAAAGGCACGAAAGCCTTGACTTCAAGCATTCAGCTGGTGCCCGGGCTGCCTTTTTACCTTTCTCTCCTTTGCCTTTGGTTTCAATAGAACTTTTATTGCATTATTCTTGTTGCTGGCCTCCTACGGCTCAGACTGGGCATCAAATATTAGATCAGTACAGGGAAAAAGAAAACTTTCCAGCCTTATCAGAGACATAAGTTTTTCATCAAAGGTGCTTATTAAGCCCCTGTCTGGGTTTGGCACTGTCTGGAGCTCTGTGGATGGGAAGTGAAAGAGACATAAGTGGTCTCTTGGGGCTGGCTGATAATGTTGGTCACTGTTACTGCTTGCCAGGGCTGTCTTGATCACTACCAGGACCTTGACAGTTACAAGGTCCTGTCAGATGCCAAGTTCAGGGGGTCAGGGTTTGAGGGCCTCAGAAGCAGGTTTGGGGTGGGGTCCCCTTTCATCAAAGGTGGTCTAATTCCATGAAAGTGTGACCGGCATGTGTATTTTGGAATCTGACAGCTCTTGGTTGGCAAATTGGTCTCTTTGACTAAGGAGTCTCCAGGGGGGCAGAAGCTCACATTCGTGGGTCTCAGTTTCTCATCAGTGACCTGAAGGCACATTGTTTGCAAATAGTGTGATACTTGTCATTTATTCAACTGTTGCCTTTGCAAGGCAACTGGACTTTTCAATTATAATTGTCACAACAGTCCTCATAACAAGTATTATTCTTGTCTACATTTTGCAGATAAGAAAATTTGAGGTGTTGAGTACTAAAGAATATACCAAGTCTGTGCAGTTGGCGGGGGCCAGAGCAATAGTACAGTGGGTAGGGTTTTTGTCTTGCATGCAGCCAATCTGGTTTCAACCCCTGGCATCCCATATGGTCCCCCAAGCACCTCAGGATTGAATCTTGAGCACAGAGCCAGGAGTAAGCCCTGAACATCGCCAGGCATGACACCCCTACCCCTCCAAAAATGACCGTGCAGTTGACAAATGTGAGAGAAGGAATTAAGATGGTAGCAATTTGTTTTATTTAAAATTTGGCCCTAACATTCTCCTTTCTGCATCTCAAATGGGGACAGGAAAAGGAGGGTTGGTGCTTGGGGTGGTAGTGTAAACAGCTGAAAGTCTTCCGCTGGGATTGAGGAGGTGGCATGAGGTGAGACTCTATGAGCTTTGGGAGCTCAGAGTGGCCATCTTACGTTTGGTCTTGACTTCCAGAACACAATTTATAAGCCGAAATGTGAGAATTTCAAGGTGGTGCCTGCAGAGCTTTGAAACTCGCTCCCCCCTCCCCCCGCTAAGCTGCTTCTGGCTACAGAGCTCCAAGTGACTAGATGAGTCAAAGGCTCCTGAAGTTGACATGACTTTATTTCATACCTCTCTCTTCCCTCTGTGGTCACTGTGAGGCCTGGAGGTTGTTGTGCACGCTTGGTTGTGGGTGCTTATGAGGGGTTGCACACTCTTTAAAGTTGTGGTACTTGCACATTGCTCCCCCCGGGTTGTAGTCTTTCAGTTGTGGTTCTCACCAGGGCTGGCTTTGGTAATTTATATACATGTTCACGAGAGGTTCCTGACCAAGGTGCTCACATACTTTTAGCTGAGGTGCTTGCTGACAGTCATACAGTGTGTCCTACTGACTGTACACTCTATTGTAAAGAGCAGGTGCTTGGGCCATGCTTGACAAATGTGGGTGGCACTGTGGTTGGAACTCAAGGCTTCATGCTTGCTAGGCAGGCACATTTTGCTGGTGAGTCAGCTTCTGGGGTCTCACTGACGCTATTTTATATTATTTTTTTTTTTTGCTTTCTGGGTCACACCCGGCAATGCACAGGGGTTACTCCTGGCTCTGTGCTCAGGAGTTACTCCTGGCGGTGCTCAAGGGACCATATGGGATTCTGGGAATCGAACCCGGGTCGGCTGTGTGCAAGGCAAACGCCATACCCGCTGTGCTATCGCTCCAGCCCCATCACTGACGCTATTTTAGATGTCTTTTTTTTTTCCCCCTGAGCATCAACTTTTCTAAAGTGACAGAGGCTGACTTTTTTTTTTTTGCTTTAATTTTGTTTGCGTGGCTCTTGCTCGAAACTGAGCTTTTAAAGTTGGGATTGAATTCTTGTTCATGGATTTGTGTTTTAAAATGCCCAGCACCAGTTCAGCCCATGTGCCTCAGAAACAAGTCCCGGCAGTCTGCCTTACACAATCTCTGCTGTCTCATCAGTGATCACTAAGGATTCTTGAGTTCCCAGTGTTCCTCTCCACCCAAGAATATTTAACTTACTTACCTCCCTTGGGAGATAGAACAGTGATGTTGCCGATGGTTCTATTCCAAGAGTTCTATATACTTAGGTTTACACTCTCCAAGGACCAAGAACTTGGGGTTCTTGATACAGCTCTCTGCTACTTTCTAGCCGTTTGATTTTTAGGTGAATTACTCAGTGTTAAAGATGGTAAACTCAAATGTAACATTCAATATAGACACGGTCCCTAACTTCCATGACCCTTTGAGGATTATGTGTCAATGCCATCAGAAGTGCTCAGAATGGTGTCTTTTAGATACTGACCATTCAATAGATGTTGTTTTTTGCTTATCCAAATTCAGCCACAACAAAAGAACTCAGGAATTATGCCTGTGTGTATCTGAATGTGTAATCAAATGGGAATAGTAGCAGGTGTGACAAAAATAGATGAACTCTGTAAAGCTATTTTTAGTAGTTTCACACAGTGGAGATGTTACTGGGCCTGCTCGAGCAAATCAATGAACAATGGGAGGACAGTGCTATAGTGCTACAGTGCTATCACTGAATAATACTAGAAGTATGTTCATAGCTTAATTCACTAAATACTTTATCAAATATTTGAACTCCACAATAGCCCTACATAGCAGAGACATATAAGAAATTTATTATACAATCTATTTTACAGCTTGGAAAGTAAAGGCTCAGAGATCAATGACTGCTCATTTATTTAATAGACATTTGATGAATATTTGCTATGTACAAGATACTATGTTAGATTTGGGAATATGAGTAAGAGCTTCCATCCTCTTTTCTGAAGAAATTATTGTAGGTCAGTGTAGCTAGAGTTTATTTGCAGAAGGATGCTGAACTTAAGGTAATGCATCTGTCAAGAACAATTAGGAAAAGTCACAGGAAAAAAATCACATTAGCAACAGCACAATTTTGGCAGCTTAAAAAAACCCAAATTTCTTTTTCATTCATGCTATTGTTCTATTAATGGTCAGTCAGGGGTTCTGTTCCACCTAATTTTCACTCCAAACCAGACAGATGGAACAGGTGCAGCTTGGAACAATTGCTGGTTTCTGTGGCAGGAGGAAAAGGAAATCAGATCTGGTGGGTGTCACACCAACAATCCAATTACTCACTCTTGGGCCAGACTTTCAATAGGGTGCACCCAATCACAAGGCAAGGACAGGAAGTAAAAATCTACCATGTGCTCTAAAATCAGAGAGCTGAAATCATTTGGTACAGAGATGAATAGTTCCTCTAGCTGGACCAACTCTAAAGGAAAGGTAGAAATCAGATGAAAAGGGTGAAGCTGAAGTAGGAAGAATGGGAGAGAGATGAAGATAAGGTAGAATCTTAAAGAGATGGGAGGTAGCAATTGGGAGAGACTGGAAGAGCCACTGGGAAGAAATGTGCAAAGGCTTTGGGAGGTGGCTGAATAGTGAATCTGGCTGGAAAATTCTGTATCAACAGTTTAGCAAATGTTGACTTTGTTCTTGTATATTAAGCACTGAAGAGGCAAAGAAGGAGAAAGTATGGTGCCTTCTTTTGAACAGCTCACAGTCCTAGTACAAAAGCTAGCTTTGGATAGAGAACAAAGGGGATCAAGATATAAGAAAGAGTCCCCAATATCTATCATTGTCTTGTCTCTCCCATGACCTGTGCATCTCATGTAATCATCATTTTAGCTCTATGATGAAGGTTATCTCTTTATTCCTATTTTACATATAGCAAAACAGAGGCATATAAATAGTGGTGTATAAAAGGGTGAACTTCAAATCTGGGGACTTTGAGCCAATATCATTGAGCTCTGAATCATAAGTTTCCTCTACTGCTTTTACCTTTCAACAGTGAGTTTGGACTAGGTCTATAACCTTAGATAAGATAGAAAGTCATTTCCCCCCTGAGATCCAATATGTTTCATCCCTATTGGCTGCCTGGAGCTCCATGTTGGGAAAATTTCCAAGACAAAGTTGGAACAGAGAGAGAAGAAAGCATTATGGGATTAATTAGTAAGGCCTTAAGTGGCCATGCAAGGCAGTTTTATCAACATTTGGTAACCCTGGTCTATGCAGTGTCTAGAGAAAAATGGATTTAATCAATTTATTAACAAAGTCAAAATCGAAAAGCCAACTTGACTGTTCTTTGTCTGGGCTTTTTTCCCCCTCTTTGTGTTTGTGTGTGTGTGTGTATTTTAAAAAAGAGAATTTAAGACTTTATGGCAGTACAAGTTTCCCTTTTTTGAATAGATAACTTCCCTTTTGAGAGATTAATGTCTAAAATATCAAGACTACATCCCTTCAGGAGAACATACAACCTTAATTGATAAAACAATGAAAACAAAAGCTTCCATGGAAAATGTTCAATCCATCATATCCCTGGTGCAATCTTTAGCTAGGATGGTATGGAAATGATAATAGTAAATGAGGATTCAAATTGCTGATACCATTGTCTGCCATGGATCTAGGTAGGAACAATTATTTGCATCTTTCCCCTGGCTCAGCCTTTATGGAAAGCCTGCTATGGTTTTACTGAAAACACTTGGGGTTTGGTCCTAGGAGATGGAAGTTCAGGTCTTAGCTCTTTTCTTCCTGCCCACATCTTGGATAAGTCACATATCACTAAGGCTTAGCAGAACTTGAATAAACATGATCCTTTATCTGGAGTAATAGCTTTCCCATATCCAAGAGATGATAGACAACCAATCACACATTCATTTAACAAATGTTTGTTGAGGTCAGGGTGAGGGGCTGGAGATTCAGTGTTGAACACAATATGGGAAGTGGTCCCTGCTTATGTAGTGCTTATAGTCTGGGGGAAGATATTTATTAGGTTTTATTTGCTATGTAACATATTACTCTAATTTCCTTACCTCCCTTGGGAGATTGAACAGTGATGTTGATGAGAATTCTATTCTAGGCTAAAACACACCGTTTCATAGTGTTTTTAAATGTTTATTATTGATCAATAACTTGAAGGACCTAACTTCCATACCTCTGTGTATAGAATAACTTCCTCTACCCATTCCCTCTATTGCCCCCTGCCATTCCCCTATGAGAATCACCATAGTTTTTACAGCTCTAAGAGTTAGTTTTGTTAAAAAAATAAAAAAAATTGTGTGTGTGTGTGGTGGGGGGAGGGGATGGAACACAGTTCCATCAAATGGCTCTTTACTAAGAGTCTTATAAGGTTACCAAAAACTGTAACCACTGAATTTTTCTCTCATATGGGAGGACAATAGGGAAGAAGATTCATTTTCAAGCTCATTTATCTTTTTGTAAGAAAGAATTTACTTTCTGACCATGGTGGGACTGTAGGCCTCAGTTTTGTCTGACTGTCCACTAGATTCCATTCTCAGGCCTTAGATACAACCTGGGGCAGCAAGGATTTTCCTGGACTTTTATCTCACCTGGGCTTCTTTCCATGATCACTTACTTCATCAAGCCATCAGAGACAGTCTCTGCCTCCTGTGTTCTGAGGGGGGAGTCTTACATGGCCTAACATACTGTGGGAGAGATGTCTCATCATCTTTTTCTATTCTATTGGTTATATCAAAACCTGGATAGTAGGAGATGGTGGGGGGTGTAGTGTCACATTAGGGTCTTTCTGTCATATAGACATACAAGTAAGAGTTCATTTATAATAGAAAATACAAAATGTATACAAGGGATGGAGCGATAGCACAGCAGGTAGGGTGTTTGCCTTGCATGCAGCCAACATGGCCGACCCCAGTTCGATTCCTCCGCCCCTCTCAGAGAGCCCAGCAAGCTACTGAGAGTATCTCGCCCACACGGCAAAGCCTGACAAGCTACCCGTGACGTATTTGATATGCCAAACACAGTAACAAGTCTTACAATGTTACTGGGCCCGCTCGAGCAAATCGATGAACAACGGGAGGACAGTGACAGTGACAGTATATAAGGGAGACATACACCCAAGACTAATAATAGTGTCATAATTGCTATAATGAAGACGATTCAGGGTATATAGAAAAGTATGCATCTATCTCTTGAGCAATCTCAGGACTATCAAGGAGGATTTCATGGAGAAAGTGATTTCTGCCTTGAGATTTAAAGGATAAGTTTCATCATATATATTATAATGCAGATTGTATTCTATTTCACTGCATTCTAATATCTGTATTCAGTTATTATTTTTTCATTACCACATTTTGTAATTGGAACAATCTTTATATTTTTAGATAAGGCCTTTTCATCAGTACATAGATGATTGAGGCCTCAAAGTTTCTCTTCTAATAAAGTCCCAAAGAAAATTAGATCGTGGGCTCATATTTGGGACATGGCAAGGAATACCAGGATAGGAGGGTAATGGTGGGTCAGGTATGGTATTTTAGGGTCTTTAGTAACGTTGTGCAGCCAACGTTGCTTCACACTGTTGTTCCTCTGGAAAGGAAGGGAGCTGAGGGTGGATTCAGGGCAGATTGGGAAAATTATCTATTCCAGATTGATCCTGAAGACTATACCCTAACCAGAGCTTTCCCCACTCCACACAGGTATGTTTAGACATAGTTGTAACACAAAGTCATGTTCCAATTTATTAAGCTTTTCATAGGCACTGCTTGCTATTATTAGGAACAATGCATCATAATTGTTTTGTGACATACACTGACCAAACCATAAGTACCTGTGTTAGACTTTGTCTCACAAAGAAGTCAATTCTATGCTTACAAACGTTTGAAACTCTGATGGAAAGTTTGTCTTTATCTTTCTTTATTGTCTATTAAAACAATCTAATTGTGCCTTCTCAAATCTCAACTCTTCCCAGAAATCTTCCATGACCAGATGAATGTTAATCATCTCTAATCATGGTTATCACCCCATTAGCTTTTGTCACTATCCCTGGCTAATGAGAATTAACTATCTCAAACCTCCCACCTGTTTCGAGCTACACTGCTGCCTCCCAAACTCTTGCTCAGTCTGACCACAGGTAACCTGGTCTCTCTCTGCCTGCAAGCCCTCCGTGTGTTTTATCCAGGAAAGTACAGAAAGACTGGGTTTACTAGAGTTCATTTTTGACCATGTTCCTTTATCACTCAAAAACTTTCAGTACCTGATCTTTAATTCACTGATTTTACTTTCAGTAATTTATCTTCCAGAAATATTTTTCCATGGATGAAATTATGACTGTTTTACATTTGGCATACTTGGGAGTAGCAAAAATTGGAAACAAACTTCCTGACCACTAGTAGGGGCTTGGGTAATAAAATCTGGTACATCTATAGCTATTGTTTTTGAGGCTGTATTTATTTATGTCCCCTGAGTGTGGCACATTAAGATGATTGCAAATTCTCTGCCACTCTTTCTATTGAGAGGTGCTTCTCCCCTTTTCTGACATTGAGAATAGACCCAGAGATCCTTCCTTTTTAAAATTTTTTCATTTTATTTTTTAATTAGTTTATTTATTTTTACAGACTTACACACTTTTTTTAATTACATTTCAGTCATACAATGTTCGAGTACCCATCCTCCACCAGTACCCATTCACCACCACCATCACCACCACCACCACCACCACCACCACCACCACCACCACCACCACCACCAATGTTCCCAGTATTCCTCCCGCCACCCCACCCCTTCCCACCCCCAGCCTCTGTGGCAGGCACTTTCTCTCTCTCTCTCTCTCTCTCTCTCTCTCTCTCTCTCTCTCTCTCTTTCTTCTTTCTCTTTTGGGTGTTTTGGTTTGAAATACAGGCACTAAGCAGCCATCATGTTTGGTCCATAGGCTATTTTCAGCATGTATCTCCCACTCCAAGTGAGCCCCCCAACCATCATTTACTTAGTAGAATAGATCCTTCTTTAAGGACTTGCTTGACCACTAAGATCAAAAAAAAAATAGTCTGGGACCTCCCTGGGTTTCATAAACTTCATCTCTTGGGGGAGCCAGCTGTGATGTGAGAGCAGATGTGTAGGTGTAGGGGTATGTTGTGTGTGCATGTGCATGTGTGTGTGAGAGAGAGAGAGAAAGAGAAAGAGAGAGAGGAGACCCATTCACATTCATTTGTTCCAGAAACCAGACATATGAGTGAAGAGTGATGAAACCATGAATAGTCTAGTGTGTGCAAACATGATATAGATATGAGGAATGATCTAGAATCTAAGCTGATATTTGAGTGATGGCTCCAGATACATGGCTCCAAATGAGCCATTCCAGTCATCCTCCAGCTATTGAAAGACAAATGAGAGGTTATCATGAGAAGGGGAATGGGATAGGTAAATACACTGAATGGGCCAATTGTATAATGAAAGATGGAATTAGATTTTTATTTTGGGTGACTCAGTGTAGTATATATAGACACTGATTTATAATAATGCACACTTGACTTATGGAATATTGTAACACAGTACCCTTTCAGTTTTGGTTTGGGAGAGGTGCATCAGGTCTAACTACTGACTCTGTGCTCAGGGATCACTTATGACAAGGCTCAAGGGACCATATGGGCTACAGGGATCATACTCAGATCTGCTGCTTGCAAGGAAAGTGACCTACCTGTTGGACTATCTCTCCAGTCCCAATAACGATTTTTTAAAGAAAGGAATAAAGAAGCTCTCTTTGTTCTTCTATGGGATGATGTCCAAGTTATGTTTTTGAGGAAATAAAATAACCAGAACCGTTTTTATACTGTTACCATGTATGTAGGAAATAAATATTTATAGGCACACATTATTTCTAGGAGAATACTTAAGAAAGTGGTAAATAACTACTGTTGGCTCCAGAGGGGGAAAATGAATGGCTTCAGAGCAGGGAAACATGTTTATTTAATGCCCTCTGATAGTTTTCAATTTAAAAAATGTGCATGTGCCAATTTAATAGTAAATAAATTATTCTTACTGCTCACCTGAACAATTCCAAATACTTTTTTCGATACATTTTAGCCTTTTTTAAAATATAGATTTATTATTCTGTAGTGTCATTCCACACTAAAAATTGCTATAGAAAAATCTGCCTCTTTGTTTGCCTCACCGACCTCTCCCCGCCCCCACCCACCCAGATGTCCTTATTCTAATCCCTAGAATCTGTGAAGTTTTCTTATACAGCAAGGAATGTCGCAACTGTCTGGTCAGATCAGAATTCTTACTTGTGGAAGTTATCCTGAATGATCTGAGTGGACGCAGTATAATTACAAGAGTCATACCGAATGAAAGAAAGAAATGAAAGAATCAGAGAAAGAAATTTGGAGATGAAGTGGTCAAGGGGTGTTTTTGAGTATTGAGGAAGGGGCCATGAATTGAGAAAGCAGGTGGCATGCTTAAAGTTGTAAAGGCAACTGGGTTCTCCCCTAATGCCTGTGGAAGAAGCACAGACCTGCTACACTTTGCTTTTAGCCCAGTCAGATTTATGACCTCCAGAACTGTAAATAATACATTTATCATGTTTTAAACCACTGTGTTTATAGCAATTTGTTCAAGCAACCATAGGAATTTAACAAAGTAATGTTTCTCCAGATGGTGTTCTAAGAAATAGCTTTCCTGGAGGAATATTCATGAAAAGCACTTCAAAAGTTCTCCAAAGTCAAGTAAAGAAAAATTACAATTATCAATCAACTTAAATAAGGTATAATTTACACACACAAAAACAAGCATATTCTGTGTACATTTGTGAGAACATATATTTGTATATACATGTAATTCCTTATCCAACCAGGTATAGAATGTTTGTTTACCCCAGAATATTTCCTTGTGCTCCTTTGCAGGGAGAGGTCATTCCCAACCAGCCCTGCCTAGAATAGACTTTCTAGTTGAATTCAACTCTTAAATTAACTGAGATTTTCTTCCAAATTCAACTCTTAAATTAATTGAGATTTTCTTCCAAACCATCTAATCAACTGTTAAAACTGGGTAGCGTTTAGTTTCAGTTAGTTTCAGTTAGCGTTTCAGTTTAGTTTTTGAATCCTCAACTCTATGATTTTTATCTTTTCATATCTTTAATTGTAGGATTTCTCTGAGTCTTCCCTGTGTACAGAGTATTCTGAGTTGCTAAAAGAATATGCTCTGTAGCAGGTTTATTTGGCCATGGCTGATATCCTTGGGTTTATTTGATCATGGGTCAGTCTCTCCTGGAATACAGGCGGAGAAGCTATGTCCAAAGGCAATAGAAATGAAGATCAGGAGAACTGACTCCTAGTAGGAATCTTGCCAATGTGGGTCAGGGAAGGGACAACTACAACAATGAAGACAGAATGGCTATTGGTCCTCGTATTAGATAATAACCAGAAAACACAAATATTGAGCAGGGAGTAAGAGCAGGGAAGCTCCAAGGTAATTCTCAAGCTTCTCTAGAATTGGGATCTTCATTAGTTACAACATTTTTGGATTCTGACTCAACATTCCATAGTTATGTGAGTTATATGACTGGTAGTGAATGACTTCCTCCTCTTCTTGTCCACATATCCAGCCCAGCCCATCCCTGAGTCCTGTGGATCTATGCATGGGTCATAGCTCTCTATCCCATACCTCTCCCTAGTCCTTGTTGTGGTTTTTCAGTGTATGTGTGTGTGGGTATGGGGGGTGCAGGAAAGAGGGCATTTTTTAAAGTTATTTTTATTTATTTTCGACTTGGGGCTTATTCCTGGCTCTGCTCAGAGATCACTCTCAACAGGCTCTGGACCACATGGGATGCAGGGGTTGAAACTCAGGTTGGCAGGGTGCAAATTCCCTATATGTTGTACTATTGTTCGAGCCCCCAATAATCAATTTTAATATGGAAACAAGGCACGGAAACAAAATATTTTTGGAGGGTGGTTTATAGATTGGTGGATGCCAGAATAATCAGTAAATTCATGGATGGACCTCCGCCCACCAAAGATACATTTCCAGAGAACTCCAACCAAAGATTTCTGATTAAGGTTTCAAGCCTCTTACCCTTTTGGACAAGACAAGAAGGCCATTCCCAACCAGCCCTGCCTAGATAGGCTTTCTAGTTGAATTCAACTCTTAAATTAACTACCATTCCCTTTTACTTTTTCTTTTTGTAGTTCTGATTAGGAAACATCCACTGAGACTTTTTTCCACACCATCTAGCCAAGTTTGTAGTATTTTCCAATTTAGGTTTTGAATTTCTCAACCCTATGATTTATTAAATGTCTTAAAATTCTATTTATTATCACGATCATCCTGTTGTTTGTCGATTGCCTCGAGCAGGCACCAGTAACGTCTCCTTCTTCCTAGCCCTGAGATTTTAAAAGAGCCATTTCAATGCCCTTTCAGGATTAGGAGAATGAGACCCATCATTGTTACTGGTATTTGGCATATTGAGTACGACACGGGAAGTTTGCCAGACTCTGCCATGAGGGCAGGATACTTTGGGTAGCCTGCCAGGTTCTCCAAAGGAAAAATAAGATAATAAGATGTTGCGAGGCTGCGAACGCGGCCACACACTTCCGGGAGCTGGGTTTTATAGTTTCTGTGTCTTGGCTGTTCATGGCACCAACCTGGCGCTGGCGGCAGTTGGTGAGTGTGATGCCTACCTACTGGAAGATGGGGGGTCTGGGTGGAGAAGGCCCAGTCCCAATCCGAGTAAGCTTGGAGACCTCAGCCCCGGGACCCATATGCCTAGGTTCCTCTGCCAGTTCTTTCATGCATGAGGCCCGTCCGGACGTGTGGAGAGTGGCTGTGGCTGGCTCCGGAGGTCCTTAGCTGCTGGGGCTCTGCTCGGGGTGGGGGGGGGGGAGGGGAGAGGAACTCAACCCTCCCCCCTCCAAGGGGGGACAGCCAGGCGCAGGGGCAGGGGACTCTGCACTGTTCTCCTCCGGGAGCTGGGTTTATTATTTATTATTATCTATTTATTATAGTTAAGATAATGTGTTGACAATGGTATTTACATTTATGGGTTAGGTGTCTTTCCCTGTACTATCACAACAATCTCTCATCTGCTCCTCTAATCCACTTTCCATTTTAATGCCAAGATCCTGCTTCTGCTATTCTGCCTAAAGAGATCAATAAAATTGACCATTGCTTACAAGATCAAGTTGAAAGGGTTGGTGTGAGAAACACTGCCCCTCCCCAAGAGACACTTTTCCTGTCGATCTTCACTTCTTGTTAGGCTTTTTAAACACCCTTATTCAGTCCTTACAGGTCTGTGGGGGGGTGAGGGGGTGGGAGGGGAAGTCACATGGTTTTAAGGACACACTCTACTCTGCAAGGCCCCAGGCTATTCCTTCAGTTGAATACCTTTCTCCATTTAGCAAATTCCTAGTCATAGTTATTTCCAAACAGTGCCCCAGAAGCATCCTCATCTTCCCAAATCAAGATAATCCCTTTTCTCACAGTAGAAGCCATGTATATTTTCTTTGGAGTCTTATTCAACTGCAGTATAATGTGTTACATTAAGATGCTGATTCTCGATATTATCCATGGTGGTGGAAAATGGGCACTGGTGGAGGGATGGGTATTTGATCATTGTATAATTGAAACCCAAGCACAAAAATTTGTAAATCTACAACTGTACCTCATGGTGTTTCACTAATAAAAAAATGTATTTACAAAAAAAAAAAGATGCTGATTCTCTGGCTAGACAGATTTTTGTAAAACATAAGCATCACACTTTATCTTTGTATATTTACTAAAAAGAATTCCTGGCAAAGCATATTTGTGATTTATAATGTGTGACTTATGTATACTTTTAGACTTACTATGTGCTAGGTACCACACTAGGTACTAGATACTTTCAAGGTTAGGTTGATTGTCATTTCTCAAAAATGCCTTTGAGAAATGTTTCGTTGATGTCTCTATTTTGCATGAGACAAAACTGAGCCTCAGGGAGGTTAAGGAATTTTCTGATACATGACTGACAAGGGTTAGGGCTGGTATTTGAATACTCATTATTTAAATGTGCTCTATTAATACCAGATTAGTATTAAACTATTTCAGCATTTCTTGTATGAATAAAGGAACAAATGAATGAAAGCCTGACACAGTCAGTTAAAGGATGTATTTCAAGCATCAGACCATGACCATTCCCTTGGTTTTGAAAAGAAATGGAGACAGAAAAGGGAGCACCAAGTAAAGGGTGTTGGGAGGATTCTCCCAGGATGGGAGATGCACGCTGAAAGTAGACTAGACTGAACATGATTGCCACTCAATGCCTCTTTTTCAAACCACAGCACCCAAAAGGAGAGAGAGAACAGAAGGGAATAGAGGCTGGGTGGGATGTGGGTGGGGGGATGTGGGGTTGTGGGAGGGATACTGGGATCATTGGTGGTGGAGAATGGGCACTGGTGGAGGGATGGGTACTCGATCATTGTATAACTGAAACCCAAGCACAAACATTTGTAAATCTACAACTGTATTTCATAGTGTTTCACCAATAAAAATTAAAAAAGAAAAAAAATGGAGACTTCTAAGTAGTGGCGACTCTATCTAAAGAGCCTGAACATAATTGGGTGGAGATTCAGAGATGTTAAAAGACTTGACCCAGAATACAAAGTTTGAAGTAACAGGGTCAGAATTTGGACTTCGGTTGGTTTTCAGTGTAGAGATCCTGAAGTTCGGCTTCTGCTTCAGGCAGCCTCATTCCCCAGTGGTATTCCAGTGCTAAGGCCTTTCACATTTAACCATAGAGTTAAGAGAGAATTTCATGCTTTTTTGGAAATAACATCCTTTCATCCATTATATCAGCAACCAAGAGCTGCCCAAGATCTGGGTCTTTGTTTTTTTCCCTCCGCTTGACCTTGAGAGGCTATTCCAGAATTTTGTGTTCCTGGAAACAGCTGTTTTCCCTTCAGCACTCACAGTCCCAAGTGGCTCCAGCCCCAGAGTCATCTGGATCAATTTTTCTGTGCCTGTTCTCACCATATACATGAGTCCTCACTCAGAGTACTACTCCCAGCACTTCTTCATCTCTTACATCTTTGTTCCCCCACAAAAATCCAGATCCCGGACGAGAACAGTGCAGTCTTTTGCCCCCGCGCCTGGGTGTCCCTCGCCGGGACCCCTTGGAGGGGAGCGGGTCGAGCTTTCCTCCCTGCCCCGACCGGGGCTCCGGCAGCCGAAGACCTCCAGGACCAGCCACCACCATGCTGAGACCACTCTCCGCACACATGAAGGTACTGGCAGAGGGACAAAGCCACGCGGGTTCCGGGGCCGAGACCTCCAAGCCTACTCGAATTGGAGTCGAGCATCTTCCACCCAGATCCTCCAAATTCCAGTAGGCGGGGGTCACACCCACCACCTGGCCCCCTGGTGCCGTGTAATCCCATCAGCGGCCAAGACTCAGAGACTATAAAATCCAGATCCCGGACGAGAACAGTGCAGTCTTTTGCCCCCGCGCCTGGGTGTCCCTCGCCGGGACCCCTTGGAGGGGAGCGGGTCGAGCTTTCCTCCCCGCCCCGACCGGGGCTCCGGCAGCCGAAGACCTCCAGGACCAGCCACTCTCCGCACACATGAAGGTACTGGCAGAGGGACAAAGCCACGCGGGTTCCGGGGCCGAGACCTCCAAGCCTACTCGAATTGGAGTCGAGCATCTTCCACCCAGATCCTCCAAATTCCAGTAGGCGGGGGTCATACCCACCACCTGGCCCCCTGGCGCCGTGTAATCCCATCAGCGGCCAAGACTCAGAGACTATAAAATCCAGATCCCGGAACCGCGCGGCCGCATTTGCAGCCGCGCAACATCTTATCAGAACTTTTCTTTATGACATCTTATTATCTCATTCCTACTTTGGACAAACTTGCAGGCTATCGAATGTAGCCTGCCCACAGGGCAGAGTCTGGCAAACTCCCCGTGGCATACCAAATATGCCAAATACCAGTAACAATGATGGGTCTCATTCTCCTAAAGAGCCGTGAATATAATCTCAGGGCTAGGATGAAAGAGACGTTACTGTGGCCTGCTCGAGGCAATCGACGATTAACAGGATGATGAAATGAAAAAATGAAAAAAAACCCTCCATTTCCCCTTCCACAAATGCACTGTTGTCTCTAAAACCTCATCTCCTAAAACCCGGTTACTCTGTGACCAAAAATTTGTAAATCTACAACTGTACCTCATGGTGTTTCACTAATAAAAATTTAAATTAAATTTCACCAAAATATTTTTTTAAAAAATAGAAATGGAGACTTCTAAGTAGTGACGACTATATCTAAAGATCCTGAAAGTAATTGGGTAATTATGTAATTACAAAACCTTATCTCCTAAAACCGGGTTACTTTGGTCAGCCATCAGCAAAATCTCTAGTATCTCCAACCATCTTTTAAAAATGTTCTCACCTCTTCATTTTACAGAAACTGGATTCCACTTGAGAATATTTTAAATATCTGTGTAAACAATCCAGGACCCTCCAAAAATCTGTTCACTACTTACCTGAGCTTTCATGATCATATCTTAGAAGTGTTCTCCAACTGGATTTTCTTTGTTGATGGAAATGCTCTTTATTTGCACCGTCCCATAAGAGTAACCACTAAGCACATGTGCCAGTGAGATTTGAAATATAGCTAGTTTAACTGAAAAACTGGATTTCAAACTTCATTTTCTCTTAATTAAAATTTAAGTAGCTACACGTGGTTAATAGGTGCTGTATTTGGATGACATAGTATGGAGCATGAGATCACCTCTAATTATATCCCCATCAGTCCAAGTCACTGTTGAATTTTAGTTTAATACTTCAAGTTTTCCTAATCTCAGGACTCATTTGACTTTATTGGGACCTGCCATCCAGAGATCTTGTTACTTTTCTACTGTTACTCATTGAGTCCTCAGATCCAGTTTTTAATGGAATAAACTATGCTGATTTACTATTGGTTTACAACACTCTAGTGTAAAAACTTCACCACATCCACCATCAAAGTTCGGTCATGCTTTCAAAACAACTCCCTTGTTTCATTCCTTTACACTCTATCTCTCTGGTAATGACATTTTTCAGAGTCTAAATTATTTTTGTTGCATTTTGCTGGTTCATTGGCTTTGGCTATTTATGTTCCACATAAGAATGAAACCATTCAGTGATTATCTTTTACTTCCTGGTTTATTTCACTTCGCATAATTAACTCAAGATCCATCCCAGTTGAGCAAAGGGAACAGTTTTATGTTCTTCATAGCTGGTTAGTACTCTATTGATTATATATATACACCTCAGTATATATATTCTTTATTCAGTCATCTGTTGATGACTGAAAACATTTAGGATGATTCCGTATCTTGGCTGTTGTGGATAGTCATAAGTGAATATATCTTTTAGAAATTAGTGTATTTATATCATTAGTAAATGCCTGAGATGTACTTCTGAATTATCCCTCATTAACTTTATTTAGGAGGTGGGGAGGCACACCCAGCAGTGCTCAGGGCTTATTCCTGGCTCTGTACTCAGGCATCACTCCTGGTGGGCTTAGGGGAACATATGTGGTGCCAGGGACCAAATCTGGGTCAGCTGCATTTAGGGCAAATGCCTTAACCACTCTGCTATTGTTGTTGCCCCATCCCTCATTTACTTTTTGATGTAGTCTAAATTCCACAAATCTTCACTGTAGTCATGCCCTTAACATGTAGCCTAAATAGTCTTGTCCCAGTCTTACTTTAATGTGGAAGAGCAACTAGATCCCAACTCTTAATAAACTCTTCTCTCTACCTTCCCCTTGTCTCCAGAATTGAAGCTGAGCTGTGATGGAGAAAATGATTCTATTGTGCTCACAAGTGAGAACAATGTGGCTTAACAAGCACACTTTCCTCCTGTCTGTTCACCCTCTTTTTCAGGGGTCCCAAACCTATTAGGCCTACTATTCTGCTTTCAGAAAGCACTGTAGCACTGTCCCTCCTGTTGTTCATCAATTTGCTCAAGTGGGCATTGGTAACATCTCCATTGTGAGACTTGTTGTTACCGTTTTTGGCATATTGAATATGTCACAGGGAGCTTACCAGGCTCTGCCGTGCAGGTGGGAAACTCTCGTTAGCTTGCTGGGCTCTCCGAGACAGACGAAGGAACTTAACCCGGGTCTGCCACATGCAAGGCAAACGCCCTACCCGCTGCGCTATCGCTCCAGCCCCACTTTCAGAAAATAAAGTAAAAACAAAAATACTTGACCTTCAATCCTGAAAATCTACCTTCTTTTGGGGTTATAGCAATAATACAGTAGGTAATGCACTTGCCTTGTGTGCAACCAACTGGAGTTCAATCCCTGGCATTGTTTCCTGAGTACTGCCTGGAGTAGCCCCTGAGCACTAGCAAATATGGCTCCACAAAACAAAACAAAATAAAAATCTACCCTCTTTCAGTGCACAAACAGAAAATACCCCCTACCAATTACTCCCAAGACCTCTACTGCTCCCCTGAACTGTTTCAAATTTTCTCCTCTTCCTTTATGTGGCTAATCCTTTCCTTCTCTTCTCTCTCAACTGGTAAATTTAAGTCCTGCTTTCAAACAACATAAGAAACTTCCAGGAATCTAGAGGTTTGTTTAGAACTGAATGTCTATCTGGAAATATGGAAATTTAGTTTATTCACATCTGAATGCATCTGCTCCTCCTACATTGATATCATTGTACTTATGCTCTTTCATCTTTGGGGCTGGCCTCTGCTGAATATGAATGAATACTTCATCCTTTTCTTCCTATCAAGGCCATCACTACAATCCCCTCTCCCTCAAGCAAGCACCAATGGATCATTTTCATCAGTGCTGTAATTTCTACTCCTTGGAGCTTTACATTTTACCTACTATGCTGTTCCAGTAAATCTCCACAGATTTCTATCTCAAAGTTTTAAAAAGTTTAATTATTATAGTGTATCTCAGTGTTTCTCAACTTATTTTAACATATTTTCTTCCTGTGGCCTCTTTTGTCTCACTGGTTGGCTCCCAGGTCACATGCCAGGTTCCCATTCATGTAATTTTCACTTGTGATCCCCTTGGAATATCCTTGAGACCCACGAGGCCATATGACCCATAGCTGAGAAATGCTGTTTTATATCACATTTACATAGTGTTAGTATTTATGGTTTTAATAAACCTCTCTTTATTTCTTTTGGGTCTTTAAGTGTACTACTTAAAATTGCACTCTGTACTCCCCCTCCATTTCATTAATTTTTTCCCCAGTACTTACCACCACCTTACACACTATAGACGATTCATATGATCCTCAAAGGCAACCACATAACCACATGTCTTTAATTTTCTCTGTGACACTACCTTAAACCCTTCTGCCAGGTGTATAATGGGTTCTATGAATGTTTTACAGAAAAAAGATACTTCAATTGTCTCCCTTCTTTGGCATCTTTGCTGGTTTGTAGTCATGATGCGATTTTTTTTCCTTACAGTGTTACAGCAATTCACAATCATCTTACTCACCCTGCTCTCACTCAGGAGAGATTCCAAAAGTGCCTAAACTTCAGCACATATTTGAATCACCTGGAGATCTCACTAAAGTGCAGTTGCTTATTCAGTCATTCTGGGGTGGGGCCTAAGATTCTGCATTTTTCACCAGCAACCAGGTCAAATAGATGCAATGGAGCCAGACTTCACATTGATCATGCAGACTGCTTTGCGTTCTTAAGTCTCATTTTTCTTAAGTACAGTGAACATAATATTTGCATAACACATCATTTACATACAAACAGAATAAAAATAACCCCAGGTTCAAGCAGTTTTGTGGTCTACATCTTTGTAGTTGCAGGTTACCATGTAATGTGTTGAAAGTTTCATCCATCACTATTTATGCCATAGAAAGAAATGCTGGCAAATTAAGCTGTTACGAGTTGTCCATTGTTCTGTACAGAACTTTTTATGTGTTTGCATATGTGTATGTGTACAAGAATAGTATTATTGATGCTAATTGTCATCAACAATGATGCTAAAACTGCCATCAATAATAATTCCAAGCTATTCTCAGAAGCAATTCGCTATGCTTTGGCACGAAATCCATGCAAAGTCAAGTCCTCCCTTTCTACTCAGCTTATTATTATTATTGCATCACTCTGTTTTTGTCTAGATAACAATGTGGAACATTTCCTATGACTAAAACCATCATTAATTAATTTTAAAATCATAGCCAAGACAGTAGGTTTCTCTGAACAGCTGGCACAATTTGTATGTATCATAAAATGGCCCGATTGACCCAGATTGGACACAGAAAACCAACGGGAACTACTTTACCGAACCAGGTGATCTTGCTGGGTTTCTATTTTCCTTTTCACTTAAAGTGGTGTCTTTTGCCAATTGGGTAGAAGTCCCTGCTTTTGTCACAAAGCTAGAGGGCAGTGAGCACAGCACTTTGACTTTGGGGATATGGAGAGTACTTGTTCTATTTATCAAGAATATCACACAAAGGTCAGTCAGCATCAGCAACCCCATCAACATCTGTTGAGGCCACAAGACACTGATCAATTGCTCAGCATATATTGCCTCATTTGTTCTCTCCAAGAGCCCCAAAGTTAAGTATTAACAGTATCTCCACTCTCATTTATAAATAAGCAAATTGAGACTTGAAGAAGTTAAGCAACTTGCTTTGGTCACAGAGCTAATAAGCTAAGTAGAGTTTTCAAATATCTAAATCATGACTCTGAGGCAAATATTAAATGATATATAAAATATTCTATTTAACTCATTAATTTTTGAGAGAACCAATAAAATGTTAAAAAATTATCCAAGATAATTATAGAATTTAGGTATATGGTTGATGCAGAACACCCTTCCCAATCCTGCTACTCTTAAGGTTATCCATGTCCTGATTTATGAAACTAGGAAATATGTTACCTTATACATTAGAAAAGGACTTTGCAGGACTGATTAAGTTAGAGATGGGGAGATTGTTCTATATTTTCTATGTAGGTTCAATGTCATTAAAAGCATGCTTATAAGAGGCAGGAATGTCAGAGACAATGGCAGAACAAAAGCAGAGGTTGAACTTGATGTGCTTTGAATATGCCAAAGAGGTTAACAGACTCCAGAAGCTGGAAAATGAAACATTCTCTAGAGTCTTGCAAGAGGCCAAATATGTTGATACTTGATTATAACACATTGAAACTTATTTTAAACTTCTGACTTCTATCACTTGCAAGACAAATACATGTTTCCTAAAGATCTAAAATGTGAAAAGTTGTTATAGTGGTAGCAGAAAATTACTATGGAAAGACTTGTGGGTTTGAGAGAAAACCAGTTAATACCCAACAGGGATATAAACCATAACCCTTGGAGCTTACTCTTACACCAGTGTTAAATTCTTTGCATCTTTACTACACCAAAAAATGTACAAGTTAACCTCTGCTCCTACAGAGATGAAAACTGCCAACTCTAGCCCAGCAGTACAGGAAAACAACTCCCACTAATGTCTCTGACTGTCCCCAAGCTTAGAATACTCCTTGGGATAGTTAGAAAGTAGAAGAGCAGGGCTATGAATTAAGTCTTTCAAACATAGAACTTGTGCTGTTAACTATTAAGGGGCATACCTTTTTTACTCACTTTTGATTAGTGTGACTAACAAGGCAATCTAAAACAAAGAATACTGTGCATGAGAACTGGAAACACAGTCCAGACATTGCCTGAGTTTGTTCACCAAAAAAAAAAAAAAAAAAAAAAAAAAAAAAAAAGAAGGAGTGTAGTGTTTCTTAATGGGGACACTTGAAATTTTTATGTGTAGCTTTACAAAAACATAGATCTAAGTTTCCTGGTTGGTATAACATGAAATGAGATGTTGAAATACTCCACTCCTGCCACCTTGCTATTAGAGTTCTCATCTCTAAAAATGTATTACTTGGTTAAGAATCATAAAACATTGTCTAGTAGATATTTTATAAAGACTAGAGCTGGGGCCGGAGAGATAGTGCAGTGGGTAGGGAATTTGCCTTGCATGTAGAAGACCCTGGTTTGATCTATGGCGTCCAATATGGTGCCCCAAGCACTTCCAGAAGTTATTCCTAAGTGCAGAGCCAAGAGTAACTCTTGAGCTAGGTTTGTAGCCCCCATCCCACTTTTTTTAAATAATTTTTTTTATAATTTCATGGCATGTGATTTGGGGGACGTTTAAAGTGAAGACTTTGGGGTTGGGGAATAGCCAGCGGGAGCAAATGAACAGCGCCAAGACATTCTAAGAGATGGTGCAATGAAGTTGCTGACTGTAGTTGCAAATGCCTATAGGGAAGTGAGATCTGTGGTTGGATGGACAAAGTATGGCCAGAGTCCAGAATGAGGGCTTCTAAATGTTATTTTCCCCAGTAGGAAATCATTCTTGACACTGACAGGTATTATAAAGAAGCTAGAAAAAGTTAAGAAGTAATGATGTACCTAGACTAAATTGGTTTTCTAAGGTTGCCATTATAAAGTACCAGAGGCTAGATGACTTCAAAAATGGATACTCATTTTCTTATTATGCCAAAGGCTAAAAGTCCAAGATGGATGTGTCAATTAGCTCTTGGGACTTCTCTTTTTGACTAATAGATGACTTATACATATGGTATTCCATTTGTAACTGCAAATTTCCTCTTCATGTAAGGACACCAGTCATGCTGAGTTAGGAGGCACCATGCACCCGTGTATTAGCTTCATAAACTCTTTGAAAAGAAGATCTTCAAATAAGATTGACATATTATAGGTTAGGACTTCAACATATGAATTTAAGGGGAGAGGCACAATTCATCTGATATAATACCTTTTTTTTTCTCTTTTTTGAGTCACACCTGGCGATGCTCAAGGGTTACTCGTGGCTCTACTCTCAGGAATCACTCCTGGCGGTGCTCAGGGGACCATATGGGATGCTGGGAATCGAACCCAGTTGGCTGTGTGCAAGGCAAATGCTCTACCTCCTGTGCTATCACTCCATCCCCAAAATATTTTAACCTGAGACTAATTCAAGGGACTTTGAAAAAGGTTGACATTTTGGTATGGAAAGTGCCATACTAATACACATGCAGAAAATAGAATCAAGGCTGTGGTGTCTGTAGTATAGGTAACGTGTGCGTGGTGGGGGGTGGTAGAACTAGAATATAGGATCAGTGAAAGCTTGGGATCAAGAGGGAAGCATTGTCTATTGGCAAAAACTTTTTCCAGGTATCCCACTACTGATGGCTTGGGAAAAGAGTCCTCAAACATGTTGAACTTCACTGATTTCATCTTAAAGGACAATAATGTTCTGTTGTCTTCAAGTAGGAGACTTGATTAGGTAATTTTTTAAATTTTTTTAGTTTTTTTAATTTTTTAATTTTTATTATTGAAACACCTTGAGGTACAGTTGTACTTACAATTTTTCGTGCTTGGGTTTCAGTTATAAAATGATCAAGTACCCATCCCTCCACCAGTGCCCATTTTCTACCACCATAGGTCCCAGTATCCTTCCCACCCCCATCCCCCCCTGCCTCTGTGGAAGAGCATTCCGTTTTGTTCTCTCTCTCCTTTTGGGTGTTGTGGTTTGCAAAAGAGGCATTGAGTGGCATTGATTAGGTAATTTCTTGAGGTTCCTTGGAGTTTTAAGATTCGTTATTCTGGAGTAAGTTGTAAGGTAAAATGTATGTGATGCTGAGGGTTAAAGCACACAAAGGAGAGTCCCTGTATATGTGAGTTATTCTCCCACCTGTCAATTATGTTTCTCCACATCACCCTTTCTGGGTTCACTACCATTCCAAGCATCATCAGAGCCCTGACTCTTATACCTATGCGTGCTGCCATCATACCATCCCCATCGTTATCAGAAGAGACAAGAAATGTTGCGTAACAATATAGATATATAAACATTTTTATTGGGGAGAGGGGGAGTGGGTTTGTGCCATACCCAGTGAAACTCAGGGTTTACTCCTGGCTCTGCACTCAGGAATTACTCCTGTTGGTGCTCCAGTGACCACGAAGAATGCCTGAAGATTGAACCCAGGTCCGCGTGTGCAAGGCAAATGTCTTACTCCCTGTAGCATCTCTTTGGTTCCAGAAAACACATTTTAGAACTGGTTCACTTAAACAAAGTTATTTTTTTGATGAACCAGAGATCCAAAGAGGCTAGCTGACTGATTCCAAACCACAGAACTATTAAATAGAAAAATTTTGTCCAAGATCCTTTTTTTTTTTTAAGCGTCCTATTAAGTTCTTTTGTCCAGGTGTATAGGATCTCATCACTGGCCACCATTACTGAGCTGTGGAGACACTCCCACCCTCAGCCCCCCTCTCTGAGTTTGCTGTTCCTTCCAGTCAGGAACACACCATAATTGAAATCAGCGCCATGAAAAATCCCCTGTGTCTGGGCTCTCTGTTTCCATTTCCAAGGCACTGACCTGCTCCCAGTTTAATAGCAGAGCATGATCCTTCTTTTAACTTTTTCAGCTAGAACTTGGTCGGTGAACAAGGACACAAAACCCGACCAAACGTGAACAAAGCCAAACAGAAACTTACTGACTTATGTAACTGAGAGGCCCGGGGAGAGGCTTGCTCTGTCTTCCACCCTGGCAAGCCTCAGGGCTCCCAGAGCGACTGCAAGGCTCTCCTTTCCGCTGGGCTTGCAGGCTTGCTCTCGCTTGGCTCATTCTTAGGCTCCATGTGGTAGCAAGATGGCCGCTCCAGATCCAGAATCCTCTCCAATTTCTGCAACAGCGGGACACAGGAAGCCCACTTCTCAAGAACGCAAAGTCACGGCAGTATAATAACTACAAACGTGCCTCCGGAAAGCCTATTGTGCACCTTTGTATGCTGGGGTGCAGAGTAAAAGTATCAGGCTTTCAAGTTGTTATGGGGATGGGGGGGGTGGTCCTAGGAGTCGTCCTGGCCTCTGATTGGCTAGTCTTTGGACACGTGCCATCTGGAAACCAATCCCGGGTCGCCTGGAGGAGATGATGTGTTGATTGGCTTGGACTGGGTCATGTGCCTCCTTTAAAGCATGCGGGTTGTTACTCCCGTGGTGGTGCTTGTGGGTCCTCAGAGCAAAGCCAGTTTACTTGCTCACTAACAATCTAGGAGGAGTAACCACACACCAGAGAGCGAAGTAAATGAGCAGAAGGGCAGATGCATGTTAGGCAAATGTGTAAAACCACACCACGAAGCGGGTGAATCCAAACAAATTAAATCACGAAATGATGACTATCTTTTACCAGTCAGTAAAGAGAAATGATATACTCTTTAGATTGCAAAATAAAAAAAAATGCATATTTTATTATCAGGACAGGAAAATCCTCCTCATATTTCAACGGAGCATTAGGAACAAAAACAAAGTAGAAGTTATAAATCATTCCTAGTCAGATGTCTCTGGGCATCAACACACCAAGGGGTTATTTGCAATCTCAAACTTCAAGGGGCCCAAGAAGGAAAATCGGAGATGGCTCACAGCTGGCAGCTGAAATATGTTGATGTAATTGTGTAGATTTCTGCCACCTTCGCCCTTCCCCTTTTACTGTTTAGCCTTCTTGGATCTTAGGAAAACATTTCTCCCTGCTGTCCCATGTTCCTGGGCATAGTTTCAATCTCTTTGACAGGAAGCCACCACTGATGGTCGTTTGGTTATTCAGTTGGTCAAAAAAAAAAAAAAAAGCATAAGGCAAAAAAAAGAGAAAAGTCTAGGAGAAAAGTTCATACCTTCAAAGCTTCTTGGTTTTGGAATGTCTTTCATTGATTCTAAAAGTTTGGTTCCACCTATTTTCTACAAAAGCTTGATTTGTCATCACTAGAAGAAATGTGTGTAATTTTAATCATTGTGCTACCCAAGAAAAGACATCAGAAGATTTATAGGAAAGGCAAATTGAATATTTAAGAGAAACCTACATTTGTGCATGAGCTCAAAGAATAAGACTTCAAGTATAGAAAGCTATAAATAAATAAGAATTTTTTTTAATTTAGAAGGGAATTAAGAAGATATATGATCCCTATTAATAAATAGTGACCAAATTCCAATAGAACTCAATAAGAGAGGTCACTGTCACTGTCACTGTTCTCCCATTGTTTATCAATTTTGCTCGAGTGGGCCCTGTAATATTGTGAGACTTGTTACTGTGTTTGGCGTATTGAATATGTCATGGATAGCTTTCCAGGCTTTGCTGTGCAGGCGAGATACTCTTGGTAGCTTGCTGGGCTCTCCAAGAGTGGTGGAGGAATTGAACTCGGGTTGGGTTTTATAGTCTCTGAGACTTGACCGTTGATGGGATTACACAGCGCCAGGGGGCCAGTTGGTGGGTGTGACCCCTGCCTACTGGAATTTGGAGGATCTGGGTGGAGGATGCTCAGCCCCGATCCAAGTAGGCTTGGAGATCTCAGTTCCGGGACCCACATGCCAGGTTCCTCTGCTGGTACCTTCATGCGTATGGAGAGTGGTCTCAGCATGGTGGTGGCTGGTTCTGGAGGTCTTCGGCTGCCAGAGTCCTGGTCGGGGTGGGGAGGGAAACTCAACCCGCTTCCCTCCAAGGGGCCCTGGCGAGGACAGTCAGGTGCAGGGGCAGGAGACTCTGATTAATTTGATTAATTAATTTGATTTAATTAATGAATTAGTTTTTAAACTTTGTAATTATTTTCACACCATATTACCACACCATATTTTATGGGGTTCAAATATAGTTTGAACCACGGGAACAGCTGCAAGGGCAAGTAGAGGCCGCCCTAAAAGGCCTCCATCTCTCTCAGAGAGCCTGGCAAGCTACTGAGAGTATCCCGCCCGCACAGCAGAGCATGGCAATCTATTCGTGGTATATTCAATATGCCAAAAACAGTAAATACAATGGGTCTCATTCCCCTGACCCTGAAAGCGTTATGGCAGAGGAAGAATGATGAGCAAGGAGAGGCTGATAAAATCTCAGGGCCGAACTAGGCTGCCACAACGAAAAAGGACTAAAATGACTGTCTGTACTTCAATGCACATATGCTGGCATCGGATGCATCCATTGAGGACCTGATGGTGCAAGCATGGAAGATCAATTAAAACATCATTGGTCTGACCAAGACGAGAAGGCATTGATCGCATCATGCCATTTTTGACACTGGAGAAGAACTGGTGCTCGGAACATGCGACAAAAGAAGCGTTGGTGGTGCTGGTGTCCTTGTCAACACGAAGTTGGCCATGAGCATTGATTTATTTGAATGCCTAACAACCCGAATCAGACAATTACACTTGAATAGATGTGGCTCACTCTTCATTGTCTATGCACCAACATCCAATTATGATGAAGAAGAAATTGAGAAGTTCTACATGGAGCTGGAGTTCTATAAAGAAGACCACACCTTCTACAAGATCATTCTTGGTGATACTAATACCAAGATAGGACCGAGAAGATCGGCCGAAGAACTCCACATCGGGACTCACGGCTAGAGTGGAACGAACAGGGTGAGAGATTGTGTGAGTTTATCATGTAGGCCAAGACCATCCATGGTAACTCACAGTTCCAGAAATCCAAATCCAAACATTGGACATGGGAGTCTCCCGGTGGACAGTTCCACAATGAAATTGACCACATCATATTCAATTGACAGTTTTGCCTGAGCAATGTCGCTGTTGTCCCAAAATTCCAAATGGGATCTAACCACCATCTCCTTCGTGCAAAATTCTACTTCACAGAGCAGGGAGAAAGGGCTGCAAAGTTTAAGAAGAGAACTCCCAGAATGACCACCAACTGGAAGCTCTTTGGCACTATTGTGGCAACATGGGAAGATGTCATCGTTGAAGACATTGATGAAGAATATGATTGACTGGTTCAGAACCTCCATGATTGTGCAAGGAACGCTGAGAGAGAGAAAGCCACAAAAAGATGCCTGTATTCAGAAACTCTCAAGCTCATTCGCCAATGTGGGTTGGCATAGGCCTCAGGCAACCACAAGCTAATGTATGAGCTCCCAAAGCAGTGCAGAGAAACGATAAAGGAAGACCTCAACGACAGAAGAGCAGCAGTGCTGGCCGATGCAGCAGAAGCCAGGAAAAGCATTCGCAAGGCCCGCTTGTCCTTTGCCAACTACAAGACCAAGATGACTGCCCTCCGACGTCCTGGTGGATATATCACATCTTCCAGAAGGGGAATGGAAAAGATTATTCATGACTTCTACTCGGATATCTTTGATAGCCGTGTCCACCTTCCCACATAACAAATTCTGCAGGATGGATATGTTATTCCCAACATTCTCACTTCTGGAATCTGATACGCCATTTCATCGGTAAAGAAGTGAAGAGTACCCGGGCTGGATAAGGTCAGACCCAAACACTTGAAGAATCTGCTGTCAGTACTCATCAATACATTGGCTCAGCTCTTCACACGCTACCTGTCTGAATGCAAGGTTCCATCCCAATGGAAAATCAGCAGGACCTTTCTACTGTACAAGAAGGGAGACAATCAGGACATTGGCAAGTATCGCCCGATCTGCCTTTTTTCTGTTGTCTACAAGCTGTTCACTCGAATCATCCTGAATAGGATTGGCAGAACACTAGATGAAGGACAACCATGTGAGCAAGCCGGGTTCCAAAAAGGATTCAGCACAATCGACTATATCCACATGGTAACCAAGCTCATTGAGGTTTATCGGGAGTTTCAGATGATGCTCTGTCTAATGTTCATCGATTTAAAGAAGGCCTTTGATTCTGTTGAGACTGAAGTGGTCATCGAAGTCCTAGCCAAACAGGGTGTTCAAACTCAATTCATCAGGATTCTCTGTGAGCTGTATTATGGATTCACTACCAGGATCTCACCATTCTACAAGGAAGTGATCATCAACATAAAGAAAGGGTTTCAGCAGGGTGATACCAATTCACTGAAACTCTTCAGTGCCACCCTTGAGAACGTCATGTGATGACTGGAATGGGAAGGAATGGGAGTGAAGTTAGACGGTCGGCAACTACACCACCTCTGCTTTACTGATGACATCGTTCTTATAACACCAAACATTAGCCAAGTGGCACAAACGCTGGCCGACTTCGACCATGAGTGTAGAAAGGTCGTACTGCAGCTGAATCTCACAAAGACAATGTTCATGAGAAACGGACTCATTCCTGACGTTCCATTCTCTCTCAACAGAACGAATATCTCCGAATGCAGCAGTTATGTGTACCTAAGTCGAGAACTCAACATGACAAATGACCTGGCACCCGAGTTGTGCAAGAGGAAGATAGCACCATGGAATGCCTTCAAGAGTGTCAAAGAAATAGCTAAGAGGATGAGGAACCTCCGGCTCTGGGAACATCTCTTCGACTCCACAGTTTTTCCTGCATTAACATATGCCTCAGAGACCTGGGCCTTATGAAAACATGATGAGAATGCTATTTGTGTCTCCCAAAGAGGAATCAAAAGAGCTATGCTTGGAGTATCATGCTTCATTCAAGTGAGAGAATGAATCCGGAGTTCCAACCTCCTTCGATGATTGAGAATCAGGGACGCTGTCTTGTTTGCTAAGGCATCGTAATCAGATGGGCTGGATGTGTAATGTGATTTGGAGATGACCGCTTGACTAGAGTCATCAGGAATTGGATTCCACAGGATGTCAAAAGATCGTGTGACTGCCCACCTATGAGATGGTCAAACTTCTTCATCAAGATCCTGAATGAATGGTTTGAGGCTCTTCATGTTCCTGGAGCGAACAGACGCCATTGGGCTACACTAGCATGCTACAGGGATGAATGGCACCCGCTACTGGCACCCGCTCAAGCAAATCAATGAGTAATGGAATGTCAAGTGTGTAATTATTTTTTATAAAATAAAAGTTTTGGAAAAGAAGAGAGCTCCTGGTAATATCTAAAGGCTATATGTACTAATTATGGTCAACTGTTATAGATAATTACACAGGAAAATTAACACAATTCTAAGACACATGGACAATGACTGCATTAATTTTGGTTCACATTAAGAATCCTGAACACGTGTGCATTTACAAAAATGTTGTAAAAATGCTGGACATATTTATTTATTTTTTAATTAAAAATCACTGTGATAGATCTTTTTAAAGCTGTTTATGATTAGATTTCAGTCACACAGTATTTTAACACTCTTCCCTCCACCAGTGCACATTTTCCAGCACCAGTGTTCCCAGGTTCCCTTCCGTCATCCCCCACCACACTATTAACCCCAGCCTGCCTCTGTGGCAAGGGCCTTTCTTTTCTCTCTGTCTCTGTCTCTCTCTTTTTCCCTCTCTTTCCATTTGGGCATTGTGGTTTTCAATACTGACACTGAAAGTTTATCAAGAATATCCCTTTACCTACTTTTGACATTCATTTCTTGTCCAGCATGATCATTCCCAGATATTATTGTCATTCAGGTCTAGCAGAGAGAGTTTTAGACTAAGAGTTAGGACTGGAGAGACAGCACAAGTTATTAGGTGCTTGCCTTGCATATGTCGGACCCTAGTTTTATCCTAGCATCCTATATTGTCCAGAGCACAGAGACAGAAATAGTGCACAGAACACTTCTGGGTGTGGTCCCCAAAACAAAAAGTCAACTCAGTCAACCAGCTAACTAAACAACCAAAAATCAAGGTGGATCAGAGGCAGGCTCAGGGGAGATCTTAGGAATACATTAAGAATAATCTACAATGGGGCTGGAGTGATAATACAGCTGTCAGAACACTTGCCTTGCATGCTGCTGTCCTGAGTTTAATCCCTGGCACCAATTATGACCTCCCCCCCTATGAATGATTCTTGAGCTCAAAGCCAGGAGTTAGCTCTGAGCTCCTCCAGGTGTGGCCCACAAGCAAAATAATCTAGAAGATCTAACAACGTTTGAGAACTTTTTGTTTCTGACAAGTGATTATTATTAACATTAATGCCTTGAATAAATGATAAGATAAAGGAAAATTATGGGAGATATTTTTTTCACCTCAAAATTTAAAAATAAAAGCTCATGGGAAGTTATAAAAAGAGTGTGGTCACTTGTAGTCTTCCCATTCTCTAGTGGCTATACCTTGTAATGAAGTTATGATGCCATATCAAAAAAGGGAAGTTGACATTGGTTGACAGGTTGGAGCGATAGCACAGCGGTAGGGCGTTTGCCTTGCACGCAGCCAACATGGCCGACCCGAGTTCGATACCTCCGCCTCTCTCGGAGAGCCCGGCAAGCTACTGAGAGTATCTCGCCCGCCTGGCAGAGCCTGGCAAGCTCCCCGTGATGTATTCGATATGCCAGACACAGTAACAACAAAGTCTCCAATGGAGACGTTACTGGGCCCGCTCGAGCAAATTGATGAACAACGAGAGGACCGTGACATTGGTTGACATTGGTACAGAGGTTATTATTAGACCATAGACTTTATTTTGTTTTAGCCATTTTGCATTAAGTTGTGTGTCTATGCAGTTTTATTCCATACATAGACTGAAATAACCACCTTAACAGCCATGATAAAGAACTGTTCCTTTACCATTGAAATACCTTCATGCAACAACCTCTGGTATTTATTCCCACTTGCCCATCCATTTCCTCTTCCTGACAATCCCTAATCTGTTTTCAATCTGTACTCTTACATCATATGAACACATTATAGAAGCTGAATCCTATCTAGAAAGGTATGTCACCTTTGATGCATTGATAGTTCATTTCTTTCACCACTATTGAACAGTATTGCAGATATGCCAGAGTTTGTTCTATCTACCACCTATTAAAGAGCATTTGGATTTATTTTAGTATCTTTATATTATGAATAAAGCTTCTATGAATATTCCTGTATGTGTTTTTGCATGAACAGAAGTTTTTGTTTCTCTGGGATAAATGCCCAGAGTGAGACTGCTGGGTTATATGCAAAGTGCAATTTTGTAAGAAACTGCCAAACTATTTTCCAGTTGATGTACCTTTTTTTCACATTCCTCCCAACAATTTGTGAGAAAATCTATTCCTTCTCTGTGTTCTAACCTGTATTACTTTATTTTACTTTATCTGCTGTAATATGCGAAGGCATAATCACTGTAGTTTAAATTTTTATTTTCCTTGTGTTAATGACTTTGGATATTTCTTGTGCTATTTACTATCTGCATCTCCTTTTTGATGAAATATCTGTTCATGTCTTTTGGTCATTTTCTAAATGGATTTTTTTTTTCGTTTTTACTGTTGAAGTGTCAGAGGTCTTTATATATTCTAGATGTAATGCTTTTGGCAGATGTGGCTTGCAGATGTTTTCTCTTAGTATACGACTCATCTCTTCATCCTCTACATAGTATCCTATACATAGTATCTTTCACAGCATAGAACAAATGAAGATTTTAAATTCCCATTTAAAAAATTTCTGAACTATACTTGAGTGTATTGGACTTGGCCACCCCATTGGTTATTCCTTATGAGGGATTATCATGGGTCTAATTCCCATTTGGGTATGTTTATTCAGTTTTACAAAGTCCTCCTCCAATGGGTTTGTCCCTACTCAGTAACCACAGACCAGTTTTATTTTTCCAGGAAATCACAAAAATAGTGAATTAAGAGTGGCCCATTTGAGAGAATTCGAAGTCCTTACGGATGCAGAAAGTAAGTCAGCAGCAGTGTGCGTTCCTGGAAAAAACACAATTACCAGTAGAGTAAAGGGCAGCAACCCCATTGCCAGGCCATTCTCTGCCTAAATCACAGCCGAACTAACGAGCTTGTTGAGTGAATTTATCCAATACAGAGAGCCAAAAGACACATGGCATTCAAAACCAGAGATAGTCTCAAGTTCTGATCATCCAATGTGCTTATCTACCCTGATTTCATTTACCAGATGAAAGTTAAATTCATTCCACGAGGCAAATGCAGCCATAATCCCAGGGTGAGGGTTGATGGCACGGAGACCACAGAGAGACTTTCTGGCATACTTCCAGCATGAAAGGAATGAATCACATCTCCATCTTACATAAATTTCCACAGAGGGGAAAGATTAAAAGGAAAGCATCATGCTCTAGTCATTTTCACTTAGGATAATAAGATCCTGAAATTCCTCTTTGGAAAAAAAAAGGCAGCAGCTTTCCTAGCATAAATGGTCAGAGAATTTGCTTGCCAGTTTTCAAGAACCCAATATATATTTTGTTTTTTTGTTTTTTTGTTTGTTTGTTTGTTTTTAAAATCACACTCCATGGTGCACAGAAGCTACTCCTACTCTCTGTTTAGGTATCACTCCTGTTGGTAGTTGGGGATTGAATGAGGGGTGGCTTCATGCAAGGAAAGTGCCCAACTTCCGTTACTATCTCTCTGACCCCAGGAAACCAATTTTGTACTATGTTTTCAGGCAAAATACAGGTTTTCTTTAAACATCTTACTTAAGCCAGTTAGGTCTAGAATAAGGAATTACAAAGGGATTGTACCATCCTTGATTTCTGGAGTAGAGAGAAATCTTAAATACATTTTTCCTATTTGTGTCTGGGTTGAGAAAACCTGGAGGAGGATGAGTATTTTGAGGTACAGATTTACAGGGTCTTTTTTTATTTGTGGGGGACACCAGATGGGCTCAGGGGCTATTGCCATGTCTGTGCTCAAGGGCCACTCCTGGGGTTTCTAGGGGACCTTGTGGTGCCAGGGGTTGAATCTAGGCCTCCTGTATGAAAAGTGTGTGTTCAGCCTGTAGAGCCTCTCTCTAGATCTCTTGCCCTTGAAGACTTTTTACAAGATCTTAAGTGAATGTTTGGCATTTGTTCCTCCAGCTTACCTTCGGCTGTTGCTGCTAATTTTCTTACCCAAACTCTCGCCCATGTATTCACTTTAATGAATATGTAGATCTCATTACACAACACTTTGATATATGTGCCTTTGCTACTATTACTATGATCATTACTACCTTCTAATGGGGCAGTAGCCCCTCAGATAGTAATTTCTCACAGTATCAATGTTAACACCAGGTGGGAACTTAGGTTTGGAAACCAAGTGATCTTCCTCTAGAGTGCTCAAGTCTTCCCTCCTCTATGGTTATGTCAGGCTGATCTCTGTTGATTTCCACCTAGATCCCAGAATAATGACTACTGTTGGTTGCTGTTCTCAGGCATACAAATGGGAAGGATTCTTAGATGAATCAAGAGAAGTTAATCTTATTTTGAGGAAGGGGCTCCCAAGGAATTCTCAGGTCTCTGGAGTCACTTCTGGTGATTCTCAGCCAAAAAAACTGTACAGTCCAGTGCTATAGCTCAAATATATGGTGCTGCTCAGGCACCACTGTATCAGGGTGCTTTGGGGTAGCTGTCCTTAGTGATGTTTGTAGGACCATGTGTTGCTGGAGATCAAACCTGGGTTGGGAGCAGAACTTGCATTTACCTTCAGTCCTGTAATTTTTTTCTATCAATAAATTAATATTTGGAGAATTCTACTGGCAGCTCAAGACAGTGAACTTTTAGTTTTACCTGATCCTCTTTAAGTTCTACAAGGATGGGAAAATATGGATTGAGATCAAAATGACTTTATTCTCTTTGTTCAGGGAGTGGGCAAGAAGTTTGCAAGCTGTGAAGTTTAGAATAATATAGGGAATCAAAATCCCAACCTCCAAGGATGGTACTGAGTGATCTGGTACAATTGCCTGGATCTAGAAAAAGTTAGAATATAGATGAGGTAGCCCAAAAGAGGGGTGAGAAGTCTCATATACACTGCAAGAGCAAAAAGCTTTTGTCAGTTTTGTTAACTGCTGCATCACTAGCACCTAAACCTTATCTGGCCACGTAGAGGCTTCATAATATTTGTTGTACGAACAAATGAATGTAGCAGATTCTGGTAGAGTTTTCCATTTCTTCATTCACCAAAAAATTGAAGGATATAAAAAATAGAGTTATTTAAATACTTCTTAATAATTTTTCATTTGTCACACTCCTGACAAGATAATCTGAATTATTATTTTATTTAGTATGCAATCTTTCTATTTTGGTCCCACATTTAGAGGTGCTCAGAAGACCGTGTGGTGGTGTGTATTGAACTAAGTGCTCTAAAAGTGCAAACAATGTGTTCCAGCTTTTTGAGGTAACTTCTTGGCTCTAAATCAGTCTTTATTTTGAAAAAAAGGAAATAGGAGATCCTATTTATTTTCAGATTATTCTTCAAACTCATCTTTTTAAATCCTAAATTCTTTTAGTTTAATCCTGTATTTTCTCAATAATTTTTTAAACTCTCTATTTCTATTTCTTCTTTTAGCCAAATTTCTTAAGACATCTACTGTGTTGTTTCATTATTATTATTTCTGCACTCTTCAACCCATTGTCAACCATCCTTCCTCCCTCACTATAATCCCACCAAAGTATTATCATTCATGTTCAACATTCTAATGAACACAGTGTAGTTCTTCATTTTAATGAGAGGTGCTTAAGTTGCATTTGATTTTTTTGTTTTGTTTTTGGGCCAAACCTGTGGTGCTCAGAATTTGTTCTTGTCTCTACACTCAGAGATCACTCCTGGCAGGCAGAGGGGACCATATGTGGTGCTGGGATTCAAACCAGGGTTGGCTGTGTGCAAAGCAAATGCCCTACCTCCTGTACTGTGACTCCAGCCCCCTTTATGTTTCATTGAAAGAGCTGCCTTCTCAATGTTAAAATTCTCCTTCTTAGTGTTTAACATTGTTTAATCCTAATTTTACTTCTATACTTATTTTTACTTCTATTTTCTATTGACATTTTCCTTTGGCATTTTCTCTTCCTTTTTTTCATCTTCTAAATGGATTTTTAAAAATTTCACAGTTACTCTTTGTCTTTATTTATTCATTCTCCTTTTTTGAGCCTTATGTTTTGGTTCATGAACAGTCACATGATCCAGCCAGGCCAATTAGAATATTCCCTAAGACTTTTGATAGAATTATTAGGGAGCCAGTTTACATTTCTTGGAGACAATGGCATTTAAGGATTTAATTTATTAGCTATGTTGTCAGGAAATGTCTTTTTCAGAGTAGAAAGTGAAGAGTCTGACTGAGAATAAAGTCAAATAAGAGAAAGCATAGGTTATCATCATGTTGTCCTGGTTTATACTGTATCTGAGATTTAATTTACCCTAAACTTTAAAATTATGTGAAGTAATATTTTTATTTATTTCTTTTCCATTATTTCTTTTTCTAATTGAATCACAGTGATATACTATACATTTATGAAGTTGTTCATGATTGGATTTCAGTCACATAACGTTCCAACAACCGTTCCTTGTGTGAAGTAATAGAGTAATATTTTCAAAGTATACTTTTCAATGCAATTTGGTTTTTTTGATAATTTTTAATCACTATTAATTAGTTACAAAGCTACTCATTATTAAGTTTCAGGTATACAAGATTCCAACATCAATCCCTTCACTAGTGTCCACTTCCTTCCACCAATGTCCACAGTTTCTCTCCTGTTCCACAGCCTACCTCTAGAGTGGGCACTTTTCACTTATAGTATTATGCTAGTGTTCCCTTCCATAATTCTCCCCCACTGTCCCATCTGCCCCTCTCCCCACCAGTCCCGCCCCACTGCCACATCCAATCCAGTGGCAAGCTTCCTACTGAGGAACAGTTCTTCTGCTCTTCATTTCTATTGTCTTTTGGGCTTTGTTACTCCCTTATGATGTTTCTTCAAATCCTGCATATGAAAAAGATCATGCTGTGCCTATTCCTCTCCCTCTCAACATAATACTCTGCAGATCTATCCCATAGCAGTAAATTGCTTCACTTACTCTTTTTTTTTTCCCTTTTAATTCCGAGTAGCATTCCATTGTGTATATGTACCATAGTTTCTTTATCCAGTCATCAGTTCTTGATCCCTTGGGTTGTTTCCAGATTTTGGCTATTGTGAATAGTGCTGCAATGAACATACGTATGTTCATTGATGTTTTTACTGTATTGTGCTTTTGGATTCTGTGGGATTTATTTCAAGTCATAGGATTAGTGGATTCTATGGAAAATCCGTTGCCAGTTATTTTGAGTAATGATTATATTGGCTTCCAAAAAAGGAGAGACCAGTCAACATTACCACCAACAGTGAATTTCACTTCCCCCACCTACACACACACACACACACACACACACACACACACACACACCTTTGCCAACACTTGTTGAGGGGACTATAAACTTCAGAGGATCTAATCTGGACCTACCACATGCAAAACATACACTCCAGTCAATTGTTCTGTCTTCTCAGCTTTAAAAAAATTTAAATTATTTAGGTAGGTTTGAGTTTTCTTATGATACTTGCAAGTGATGGTTTTGAAAAATTTACTTTCCACTGTCTTCTTTCCTAATAGCTACAACTTCCCCACTGCAGCCAGAAGGATTAATGGATTAAGATTATTTGAATTTTTTGCTTGCTTGCTTGTTTTTTGGGGGCCACACACAGTGGTGCTAAGGGCTGACTACTGGTTCTGTGATTATCACTCCTGGTGAGGTTTGGGGTACCATATGGGGTACTTAGGATCAAACGTAGTCCTGACATGTGCGAGTGTTCTATACACTATCCTATCTCTCCAACCGAGGTGTTTTGACTTTTCTCACATTGTGTTTATAATCTTCTCTTCTATTATTCTGTAGCAAACAGGGAGAAATGATACTCATCTTTTACCCCCTTTGTCTAGCATGGAAAAGGTAGAAACTCAGTAAACATATTGAAGTATACTAATTGTGTGTGACAGACAATATCTATCCTATTTGGGAGAGTTCCTGAGTATTGTGGAGAATAAATATGTCACATGTCAGTGAATTTTGTATGGGTAATCCTCTGGGGATTTATGTGATCAAAGGAATGTTTTATCTCCTCTGTGGCTTTGACTAATGTTGTCAAAATTCTTTTTTTTCGCTTTTTGGGTCACACCCGCCGATGCTCAGGGGTTACTCCCTGGCTCATGCACTCAGGAATTGCTCCTGGCAGTGCTTGGGGGACCATATGGGATGCTGGGAATCGAACCTGTGTCGGCCATGTTGGCTGCGTGCAAGGCAAACGCCCTACCCGCTGTGCTATAGCTCCAGCTCCCCAAATTTTTTTTAAAAAAGCCACCATGATCTACAAATTTGTATATAATGCAGTTGTTTCAGGCATTCAATGTTCTAACACCAATCCCATCACCATTGTGACTTTCCCTCCACCAATGTCTTCAGTTTCCCAGCCCCACTCCACAAGCCTGCTCCCTCAGCAGGCACAAACAAATATACTTCATATTGCTTGTTACAACAAAATGGTAAATGGAAAAATAGATAAATAAAAAGTCAAAAGAAGAGAAAGAACAAAAGGGAATGCCCTGCCACAGGGGAGGGGTGGGTTGGGGGATGGGGGTGGGAAGGATGCTGGGAGCATTGGAGGTGGGGAATGGGCACTGGTGGAGAGATGGGTACTCAATCATTGTGTAACTGAAACCCAAGCACAAAAATTTGTAAGTCTACAACTGTACCTCATGGTGTTTCACTAATAAAATTTTTTTTAAAAAGTCAATTGTGGTTACTCTTATATCTTACAATGATGTACTCAAGTCATTGCCTGAATTAAGCCTTCTATGCTATTGTTTTTGCTCATTGATCTTGGTGGGCTTCTACACAATGTTCTCATCAAATTTTCTGTGCTCCTGCTGGGCAATTAGAACTGGGTTCCTACCAGGCTATTAGTACTTGGCTGTGAAATTTGGAGGAGGTGTCATGTGATCACATATGCAGCCAGAGTTACAATAGCTGTGAATAGCACTTCAATAGCCAGGCCTTCCTATGTCAGAGAGTGTGGTGGCTGCTGAGCTCATTGAGAAGGAAGGATAATCTGACACCCCCCATTCCAAGAATGCTGCAGAGTTTTGCCTGGAGATCCATCTAAATCTGGGATGATTGGGTGTCTTGGCAGATTGCTTGTCAAAATTATTTATTCAGATCTTGTGAAAGTTTCTTATGATGCTCAGCACATAGTCAGATAAAACTCTGATACTTGGGTTGAAAGAGAAAAGGGAAAGGGAAAGTTCCTTGCTTCATGTTACATCTCTCTCATTTATCCATATAGTCCCGAGGCATCTTCTCTGACCTTGTTAATTTCTCAGTTGATTGGACAGAACTGACAGTTGTTTTCATAACTCCAATCCATCGATTTGGATTTTTTAAGGTCCTTAGTCCATGACTAAGCTCTTGTAAAATTGAAGTTGCCTTTAACTTCTGGGAGCTTTTTGAGATTTCATTTTTCATTGAGATATTCAGAGCATTACTCTTTGGCTAACATAGTGCAGCAAATAAAAATTTTCTTACTTTGGAGAATCCATGTAGTCATCCCAGTTATATAAGCACATACATTTAATTTTATGGTTTGTCATACAAATCAATTGAATTTGTCATATCAGGGGGAGCTGGCATATTTTGGAAACATTGGTAAACTAAGAGAAGACTTCCTTACTTGGGCTTCAGGCTATTTTGTTCTAATAAGGAGGAAAATCATTTTAGATTTTAATATTGACTCACAGAGCAGTTTTCAAATTTCTGACTTAAATTCTGGGATTCTGAGATCGTGAATCTGAATTTTAAATAGAGGGGATCAGATATCTAGGTGATTTAGATTCTCTTATTTTGAACCTCCATTGTGAGACTTGTTACTGTTTTTTGGCATATCAAATATGTAACGGGTAACTTGCCATACTTTGCCGTGCGGGCGAGATACTCTCGGTAGCTTGCTGGGCTCTCTGGGAGGGGTGGAGGAATCGAACCCAGGTCAGTGGCATGCAAGGCAAATGCCCTACCCGCTGTGCTATCACTCCAAACAGTAACAAGTCTCACAATGGAGATGTTATTGGTGCCCGCTCGAGCGAATTGATGAACAACGGGAGGACAGTGCTACAGTGCTACAGTGCTATTTTGAACCTCGGCAGCCAGAAAAGTGAATTTAATAATAGTGTTTTTATGGAGAGTTTATATGCGATGTGAGTGGAAAATTGTATGGTGATAATATTAAGCCTAGATCGGTGTTTTGCCATGTTTTTCAATCATGATGTCTTTCCAAACTTATTTCCTTCTATGAGTCCCCTGACATACTGGTTGAAACACCCTCTTCTTACCCCTGCTAGTTGCATGCCATAGTCCCATATATATGTCACCCCCTTGGAATATCCTGGGGAAACACAAGGGATCCCATGTGATCCCTAGTTGAGAAATGCTGGCCTAGATCATGACCCATTACAGTGAAAACTGGTATCTGTGTTTTTTCTATAGAGATGAAGTTAGATAACATACATATTTTCTCTTGGGACCAGGGTGATAATACAATAGGTAGGGTCTTTTTCTTGCACGAAGCTCATCCTGGTTCAATCCCTGGCATCCCATATGGTCCTATAAGCACTGCCAGGAGTGATCCCTGAGTGAAGAGCCAGAAGTAACCCCTGAGCACTGCTGGGTGTGGCCCAACAAACAAACAAACAAACAAACAAAAACACACTATAAAATATACTTATTTTCTCATGATCACTAGTTTGTTTTAGAAAAGTAAATTTAAGTCTCTAAGTCTAAGTGAATAGTAGCAACAGAAGGCCCACAAACCACACAATATCCTAAATTCCTGGTTTAATTTACAGCTCTATGTCTTGTATAAATTCTGACTTTTCTCAAGGGAAACAGCATTCTTAAAATTCTCCATTTCTGTGTCTTTTTCCCCCCATACTGCACATAACCCAGAATAGAAAGAAACATTTAGCCTTTTATTGAATAAATACCACAGCTTTGAGATAGCTTCAAGATCTTTTTATATTGTCCCTTTGCAGTCCATGCCAGCCATCCAATTATCCATCCAACCATAAATCATCCATAAATACATCTATACATACACCTACCCACCTATCCATCCAATAAATGCTCATTGAACACTTTCTGTCTGCAGGAAATTGTTCTGGAAGCTGAGGATACTGTGGTAAACAAGTCAGGCATGTCTCTGTTACACAGTTTACATTTTAGCTGGGGGCAACAATAAATGAACACTAAACACAATCTTGAGTACTAAAAGTGGAATGAAGAAAAATTTTAGTGGCTGAGAAAAATAGAGGGGGTTTTAATGCTGCAGAATTTAATACCGCAGGATTGCATTTCTAGCAGCTGCATTCCGAAATTCATGGCCTTTTCTTGGGATAGTGTTTTTCCAGGTTGCCCCCTGCCAAGTAACTGAGAGTGACAGGAGCACAGAGCCAGGACTCATTGGTGGGAAATTTTGGCTTAGTACTTTCTGAAACTATTAACGAAATTTTCTTAGAAAAGTATTATAGTCTAAGAACGTCTCCTTTCTCTCACTTGTTCCCTCCTTCTTTCCTTCCTACCTCCCTTCATCCCCTGTCTACTTTACTCAAAGAGGGTCTGCCAGCAAATATAGCTCAGCCCAGTTTCTGCCTTTCTCTTTCTCACCTTTACCCTAATAAAATATGCATTTCTTATCCCCCTTTTGGTATCCATTTCTCACAGGACCTGGGATGCAGTGTGAGAGAAGAGAAAGTGACTGGGAATAGGACTTCTTTAGATTATTGGTCTGTAAAGTTCTCTCTAGAGAGGTTACATTTTTTTCTGGATTTGGAGTGAGGGAATGAACAGACATTTGTAAAGGTGCCCCTGAAGCAGAAGAATGGAGAAAAGTAAGACACAGGCTATTGGGGCTTCTAAGGGATCTTCTTAACATGTTCGAGGAATGTGGGGGCTGGAGCAATAGCGCCGCAGATAGGGCACTGCCTTGCACATGGCCAATTTGGCTCAGTCCCAGAATCCCAAATGACACCCTGAGCTTGTTAGGAGTTATCCCTGAGCACCACCAGGTGTGTGTGGCCTCCAAAACAAAAACAAATGTCTGAGAAGAGAGAGTGAGAGCAGGCTGGTCACTAGATTCTCTCCAAACTTCTTCCCGTTTTTGAGTGGCTCAACCTTTACATGCTTTGGTTATTTGGCTTCCCCTAATATGTCAGAGGAAACAAGAGTTTTGAGGTAGAAGTACTCTGAAAGCTGTTTTATAGCTCAATCCATCGGCTATGGAGAGAATGGGCAGTTGAAGAAATTACTTCTGTCTGGAAACCTAATTGTTCCACAGAGATAGGGGTTTAGTGAGAAGCAGGCATAGGTAACAGGAATGAGAACAAGTGATTAAAGTCTGGGGTGCACGGGGTCTGCTAAGAGAGTGGGGGTTTGGTAGCTGGAGTACCTTTCATGCTGCACTCTGAAGCCCTGTAGCTGTACAGCAGCAGCCAGGGCAGACTGGCACTGGTCAAGGAAGCAGAAGTGGACAAAGGATAACCATAAATTCTGGATGGGGGATAGAGGCGGGGAAGGGGGGAAGTGGGGTTGGACTAAAGAGTCATGATTCTAGCTATTGTAAACAGTGCTGTAATGAACAAACAAGTGCAGATGTCACTTTGACTATACTTTTTTGCCTCTCTGGGGTTTATTCCCAGGAGTGGTATTGCTGGGTCAAATGGGAGCCCAAATTCCAATTTTTTGAGAATCGTCCATACTGTTTTCCAAAAGGGCTGAACAACAGACGACTGGTTAAAGAAACTTTGGTACATATACACAATGGAGTACTATGTAGCTGTTAGAAAGGATGAAGTCATGAAATTTACACAGAGTGGTACTACATGGAAAGTAGCATGCTAAGCGAAATGAGTCAGAAAGAGAGGGACAAACATAGAAATATTGCATTCATCTGGGGGAACATAAAGTAACAAAATAGGAGACTAACACCCAAGAACAGCCGAGATAAATACCAGGAGGTTTACTCCATGGCTTGGAGGCCAGCCTCACACTCTAGGGATAAAGGCAGCTCAGATAGAGAAGGGAGCACCAAATAAAGGGTGTTGGGAAGATCCACCCAGGATGGGAGATGCATACTGAAAGTAGACTGTAGACCGAACATGATTGCCACTCAATACCTCTTTTGCAAACCACAGCACCCAAAAGGAGAGAGAGAACAAAAGGGAGTGCCCTGCCACAGAGGCAGAGTGAGATGGGGGAATGGGGGTGGGAGGGATACTGGGATTAGTGGTGGTGGAGAATGGGCACTGGAGGAGGGATGGGTACTCGATTATTGTATAACTGAAACCCAAGCACAAAAATTTGTAAGTCCACAACTGTACCTCATGGTGTTTCACTAGTAAAAATAAAAAAAAATAGTCATGATATTGAGAAGTGTCAATAGAGAGGCTGTGGAGGATAATAGTTGTGCTCTAAGACTTCATAACGTAAAATATGAATAATGCTCAGAAGAAGGGTGGCAGAACTCACTGGCTGCCAGAAGGGTTGTAACTGAATTCATAAAATTCTGGCACTTCTGTAGAGGTGGTTATTTCCCAACCCTTCCTGAGTTCTCAGCAGAAAGAGAGGCATGCAGCAGTAAAGTGAAGACTGAGCTGTTATGACTTTGTTCCCTTCACATACTTAAGGTTGGGATATTCCCTATTGCCACATTTTTCTGGTTCCCTGTTGATTTGGGAGAAGCTACATAGATTGTGAGCAGTCTTTGCAGGACTGTTTTGGACCCCTGATGCTACTTGAAAATAGGTTTCTATACTGGGTGCTTTGTTGATACTAGAGATAACAAGCTATACAATTATTTCCATCCTTGAATGAAGCAATTACACTCTTTGGAATTTATTATTACAAAGGAAAATATGTGTACAAAGATTTATGAATAGGATATTTGATTTTAGCATGATCTGCAAGAGCAAACATTGGATAGATATTGGATAAATAAATTACAGCATGGCCATATGGTAGAATGTTCAACTTGTAGATGAATATTTTCTTCCAAGAGAAAAAAAACTTTATTATATATTATTCATTGAGGGAGAAAGGATTTGAATAACATTAAGAGTCTAATTCGATATTTTCAAATTGTGTTTATGTCACCAACATCTTGGACAAGAAGGAATTTGTAGCATGCTGGCGAAATGAGCTGCATTCTTGGTCTCCCACTGCCTTACTAAGCTTGTTTTGTACAGGGTATCTTGCTCTGTGATAAAATTGAGCAAGATTCAAGACTTCTTTCTGGCACCGTTATCTAAGAAAAAGGGACATAGTTCATTCTCCCATACCTTCACACCCCCAAAATCCCCACTTCAGTCTCCATCTAATAATTAGTATGTCTATTCCAATGTAAGGATTCCAATCTTCGAATTTTCACTAGGTACGAAAATTTTTTTCTTCTCCTTGGTTGGTCCCTATAGTGAGAAGGAAGGCCTTAGGACTCTTGTGGCTCTTCCTTACCTATGGCTCTTGTATTTTTCCCAATTATCCTTGGGCATCTTGTCACTCTTCCAGAATTATAAAAGGAGAGAGAGAAGGACAGGGGTGGGAAAAGACTCCTGGACTGGTTTTTCTCTAGTCATTTGGGTCTGACAGTTGACTTATCTTCATACATCCTTTGCACTGGCCCCATTCTGCTCCTAGCACCATCTCCAGTTGGCTCGACTGGGAACTGTCCTTTCTGATTGTTCTGGTATAATTCTCTCTGTTTCCAGCATCTTCAGTTCAGATAAACATGAAACTCCAACCATACCTTTTGTCCTGACAACCAGAGGAAACCAGCTACCCTCAACCCAAACTTTCCTCACTCTGACCCCTTAATATCCTATGTTGTGTCAGGCATTAATCTTCTGAGACTCCACTTGATCACTTGATCACTTGATTTCCCGTTAATCGGCAATTTGCTCGAGCGGGCGCCAGTAACGTCTCCATTTCTCCCTGTCGTGTGCTAGTGCAGCCCAGTGGTGTCTGTTCGCTCTAGGAACACGAAGAGCCTCAAACCGATCGTTCATGATCTTGATGAAGAAGTCTGACCATCTGGTAGGTGGGTGGCCACGCGGTCTTTTGACATCCTGTGGAATCCAGTTGGTAATGGCTCTAGTCCAGTGGTCATCTCTAAATCTCATTATGTGACCGGCCCATCTGATTTTTGACGCCTTGGCAAACGAGACAGGGTCCTTGATTCTTGATTGTTGATGGAGGTCGAAACTCCGGATTCTTTCTCTCATTTGAGTGAAACGTGATACTTCAAACATAGCTCCTTCAATTCCTTTTTGGGAGACCCTAGTAGCGTTCTCATCCTGTTTGCATAGGGCCCAGGTCTCTGAGGCGTATGTTAATGCAGGAAGAACAGTGGAATCAAAGAGATTTGCCCGGAGCCGGAGGTTCTTCGTCCTCTTAGCTATTTCTTCAACGCTCTTGAAGGTGTTCCAAGCTGCTCTCTTCCCCTTGCGCAGCTCGGGTGCCAGGTCATTTGTCATGTTGACTTCTCGACCTAGGTACACATAACTGTTGCATTCGGAGGTGGTCATTCCATTGAGAGCGAATGGAGCGTCAGGAACGAGGCTGTTTCTCATAAACATTGTCTTCGTAAGATTCAGCTGTAGTCCGACCTTTCCACACTCATGGTCGAAGTCGGCCAGCATTTGTGCCGCTTGGCTAATGTTTGGTGTTATTAGAACAATGCTGAGACTCCATGCCCAGAAAATTTGCATGCAGCTTTCCAAGAGGTCCTACTGACACCCCTTCACCTGCAATTGTGCTGAGAACACAGAGCTGCCCCCCCTCCCAGCTCTGAAACCAACAACTCTTTCCAAATTCTGATCCCACCCACTAGCTCTGCCTCAGATTTTCTTTAAGATTCTGGAAGTATATAGGCTGGTGTCTTAAAACTTGACTCTTTTATCCTTAAGTCTCGGTGGTGGAAGCAGCTGTCTCTTGTTTTCTTGGAGCCTCTTTGTATACCAAAACAGAAAGAACCCATTTTTAACATCCTGTTTTGCAGAGACAGAATAAATGAGGCAGACCGCATGCTCACCAGTCCTGTAGAGGCATGTTGGAAGAGAAGAGGAAGGAAAGGGTCTGTATAGAATGATTTTCAGGGTTCCGTCCACTACCAAGGTTGCTTTGCAGGCTGGCAGGGAATAAAGGGAAGGATGGAGAGTATTCTCTGACTGTGACACTACACAGACAAACATCCATGAAGCATAACAGCAGAAGACCACGGCAAATGTTAAAGTCATAAATGCATTAGCAATAGCTGTGAATAATCAAACACTGGGTTGTTTGGAATGGACTTGATATCATAGCACAGAGACGAATCGGCTCACTGCGGCAGAAAATTTCCAAGAAGAAGTTTAATGCTCAGAAAGGGGGGCCGTGCTGCCTCCCTTTAAGCTTCTACAGTCTCTCATTCCAGACTCTGCAGGTACTTGTTTTTCCAAATACTCCCGTGCCAGGAGGTCATGCCTGATCTGATGCCTGCAGTGGGAGATAAATTCATCACCTCCTCTCCACTGCACTTCAGCTACACTCTGCTTTGCCCTGGCACACATATGTGTATATGTGACGATAAATGATGATAATGATGGTGGTGATGTTTACCGAGGCCCAGAATTAGTCACTGGCTGAGTCAGGGGAAGAGTTGTCTGTATCTGAATTTTATACAGAGAAATCTTATCCCTCTGGTCTTCCAGGTCCCTCTCAGGCACCAGAAGCCTGGAAAGCACTTTGCTGGATCTCCCGATTCTGCTGGCATTTGTGATTGGGGACGTGTGCCCAGATTCATCTTGTGTGTTTCCAATTCTGAGCCTCTGGGAACAACTCGGAATGCTCCCCCGAAACAGGGAAATAACAGCTCAAGGAGAACGACCACAGGAAAAAAAAATCTAATTCCCACTGTTGGTCCTGCCAAGGAGGGCTGGCACTCCCCTTCCTGCTGCTCTCCCTTCTGGGTATCTTTAATGGGCATTTGGCCTGTGTCCCAAGCAGAATCTGGGCTTGGGTGCCGGGCATGGGACTCATTTCTGACTTAGCTCTCTAGGAGAAAAGTAAAGGCCTGGCTTGAGGCCTGATTGGAGCATCACATCTCTGCCAACGCTATGTCAAAGGCTATTGTGTTGAGTTACTGCTTTTTTTTAAAGCAAAGTTTGTTCGAGTCCTCTGCTTTTACAGAATAGAAACAGAAGGTTGTCTCAGAGAGCTGATGCCTAAGTTCATGCATCTGGTTCAGAAGGAGATATGACCATCACTGGGTCATACAGAGCCATGGCTGGAAAGAGGTCTGAATCTTATCCAATTTTACCCACCATCTCATCACACAGTACCTATACCTCCTGGCTGAGGGAGATGTTCCTGAACTCACTGGGGTCACTTTTCTGATCTTTCCGCCCTGAGAACACTCTATACCAAGCTCTGTATCCTTGGAGGGCCAGCATCATGGATTGAGTATCTCTGAGTGAGAGGAGATACTTCCTGGGTGGTCTGCAGGGATTCCTTTGTAGGGTGGAGTGCTAGAATTAGGGCTGGGGTTTCCACTGGAAGTCAGACCCACTCCTTCATCCTAACACTCCCTCTCCACCCCCTCAATCATAGTGAGCTCTAGAAGACAAGCAGTTCCTGCTGAGGATATCACCTTGTTAATACTGGGAAGGCAGCCCTGCCAGGGGGTCGTCCAATCTCTGGTGAGTTTCCTAATACAAAGGAAAACTGAAGGAAGGCATGAAATAATATTGACTGGGAGAAAACCATGAGAAAAGAATAACAGATGAACTTGTATTATTTCACCCAGGGTATCTAAATAACTATTTCCACATGTAATTGATACAAATAATGATTGGGAATTTTTCATTAGATAATGATCTACACTTAAAAATGCATCTCAGTCTGGACTTTACATTTTTTTAAATCAACAATACATTCTGTGCTTTCAATTTTATAAAATTTATTATAGAGAATACATACAGGGAGACAAGTATATCTATAGTTATATATAGATATATATTAAATGGAATATGATGTTGCTGCCATTAAAAAGGATGGGGAGAAAGTACAGCAAGTAAAGCACTTGCCTTGCATGCAGCTGACCTGGGTCCAGTCTCTGATGCTGCGGATGGTCCTCCAAGCCCTACTAGGAGTGATCCCTGAGCATAGAGCCAGGAGTAAGCCCTGAACTCTGCTAGATATGGTCCAAAAACAACAAAACCTTCAAAACATTTATTCTTCCTTTCTTATGGACCTAGGGATTTAACTCAGGACCTCACACATGTAGGGTAAGTATTCTATCTCTGAGTTATAGCCCTGAGCTCAAACTTCCTTTTAACTTAAAAACTATTCACTGATTAGAAAAAAACTAATTTCCATATGCATATTCTTCTTCCTATAAACCAAAAGCCAGCTTCATTACAAAGAAATGTAAGAAACATAATCTGTTACCAATTGGTCTGGCCTAGACTTCTCTCTCTCTCCTATCTCCTCAAAGACTCCAGTAGGGATACAATATGGGCAAATGCACTATTTTCTTCCTATTTGAAAATCTAAGACTTCCAAATAACTACTACTATTTTTTTTAACTACTACTATTTTAACCTGCTCATACTTTTTTTTTTCTGGGTCAATAAGAATCTTCTTGAAGAACTGTCCAAGCAGTGCTCAGAAGCCTCTGTGGGCAGGTATCCTTGGAGGATATCCTCTGCTGTGTGGGGTTCAGTGTGAGGGTCAGAGCAGCAGAGTTACTGGAGTTGTGTGTGTATGGGTGGGGGGAGGGGATTACCTGGGTTACCTTAATGGTGCCCGGGGTTTCCAGGGCTACACCTTGAGATTCTGGGGCAAATGGGGTCCCCCATTTGGAAGGCATATGCCTTAATCGCTGTACTACCTCTACGATCCTCAGTAACAGTTATGTTATTTACTGCAGATGGGACCAAATGTTTCACTGAGTTACAATTGGAGTCTTTGTAGGCAGAGAACTCTGAGGGGTGGGGCGGACATTGCTTGCAGAAAGAAGGGTGGGGCTGGAAAGCCAATGAGGCATCAGGGCTAGATGTGACAGGCGTGTCCCCAGAAAAGAGAGCTATGAGCTGAACTCTCTCCCTTAGCAGATAGTGAGTGACCTTGGGTGGATTCAGTGGCTCTGGGGATTCCGGGAGAGGAAAAGCAGGCTCTTTGCTGCTGGAAAGTAACCCCCTAGAAAAACATGCGATATAGCGCCGGCAGACGCTAACTTCTGATCAATTATGTTGGGATGCAAAAGGGGCTAGGAGGTCTGGGTACTCTCTGAAGACCTCACCACCTGTTACTGTGCATAAAATCTCTCTGGATCACCAGTTTCTTTGTTGTCCGCAGCTGCTTTCGCCCCCTAATGGCGGAGTTGAGTAGTTGCCAGAGCGAAGGTCTAGACATCACATCAAGGGCTCTGATTGCCATTTGGTCTGACCTGAGAGCTAAGGAAGAAAGGACTCTTTCCAATAGAGGTTTGTTGCAGCAACTTTCAGAGTTCCTTCCTTCCTTCCTTCCTTCCTTCCTTCCTTCCTTCCTTCCTTCCTTCCTTCCTTCCTCCTCCTCCTCCTCCGCCCTCCTCCTCCTCCTCCTCCTCCTCCTCCTCCTCTTCCTCCTCCTCCTCCTCCTCCCCCCCCCCCCTCCTCCTCCTCCTCCTCCTCCTCCTCCTCCTCTTCCTCCTTCTTCTTCCCGGGAACACACCTGGTAGTGCTCATGGGTCACTCATGGTGGGGCTCAGGGAACCATATGGGGTCCAGGGATCCAACCCCATCTGCTGAGTGCAAGGCAAGCGCCCTACCTGCTATCCACTATCCTATTTCGCCCCCCCCCCCCCCCCCCCCCCGCAGCTTCTTAGAATAAGTCGAGAGGAGAAAGTGGGAACATTCCTGGCACAGTTAGCTTGGAGACAAGACCCCAATTCTCTCACCTCTGAGAATCGAATCCATTTTCCCCCATTTGCTGTGGGGAAGGGAAAAAGAGGAGGGGAAAAGAGGGACCACGTAGAAGAGGAGGAGGGAGAAGGGACGCCAAAGAGCAGATGCTTTGGAAATCATGAGGAAAGCAAGCCATTAGTCAGAAATATTTAATTTTATTGCTAAATGCATGCTAATTATCTTTTCCTTTCTTTTCTCTCCCTGTAGTGTTCAATATGTTCCTTCCTGTTGTTCCGCCACGAAAAACAAAACACAAGACCAGGAATTCCACCACAAACCACAAATGTGTTTGTTTCAAGAGTTGTATTTTCATTCTCTTTCAAGTGGGTTCAAGAGACCCAAAGAGGTTCAAGTCGATTTCACAAGGTCCACAGTTCAAAGATTTCAAGGGTATACAAAGAAATCTCCCTTCCTTATCAATAGTTTTCCTGTTATTCATCCCCGAGGAAGCCGCAGGCTTCTAACTTGTTGCCCCTGAGATATTCTAGGCAACCGCCAGTGTTCATTTACACTTGCACGATCTTCCTTCCTTTCAACAGAAATGATTAGATCCCGTGCTCACTGCCTTGCACTTTTCTCTATTTCCCTGGTTCCTTTGGAGAGTGTTTCTTGTCAATTCGTAACAGAGATTCCACATTCTATTTTATTGCTGGGTAGAGTCATGAACACATAGCATAAAATGTAATGTGTTTAAAAATTTAAAAATTTTAAGTGGCATCGAGAGTAATTGTTCTCTTTTCCACCAGCAATAAGGCCACAAGGATGTTTCTGGGTGAGTGGGAGAAGGTGAGTATCACTGGGCAGAAGCTCTGAGTGTTGGCGGTCTTATTGAAACAGTCTTCCCTTAGACTGTCCTGGGCAAAGGAAGGGGAGGAGTGGGTGAGAGTCCAGCTGTCCTGTGGGCAGAGTCCTTCTATGGGCCTTGCTTCCTGTAGCCTCAATTGTTTGTGCTCAGCCTGCTATGGGAAAAGCACCTATTCTAATTGAAAATTAAAGACATTCCCCCCCCCCCCCCCCGCCCCCGATGTAGTTGGATCAGGCCTTTGGATCAGGCTTTTGGCCAGGTGTTAGTCCTGCCCTTCTCATTGAACTTTACAAACACCAACCTCAAAGTCATGTAAACAGGAGAGAAGGATGCATGGTCTAGTAGGAGCAAACAAGGAAATTTAGGGTTGTGACAGGCACTCCCTAATTGCCTATCCGGTGTGCCTTTCCTCAGTCTTCTCGCTATGTGCAGCTGAAACCATTCCGGATTCCTTTGCTGCTACAAGTGGCCAATAAGTTGTTCCCTGAAAATCAAGATGTCAGTGGAGAGGTCAGGGGAGGACTTCTGGGAATAAGGGCTCAGGAGACCCACTGAACTGGGAGACACTGTTTGTCCCTTGTGTTGGGAATGTGGGTATGGTGCCATCGGGGTGGACATGATGCCCTGAGAATCAGCAAACTTCATCCTGGCAGCTGGGGAGGCAGGTGTGTGATAGGCATGAGAGAGCAGGTTAGTACCAGTCTGGGGCTTGGCTGTCTTCACGGGCTTGGATACTGGATCCCCTCTTCTGGCCTTTGAGTGCTTTGCTGCTAGAAAGAAGTTGCACTCTGGGGACACACATAAGCATCAGTCTAGCCAATCCTGATTGGGAGCAGCTGCCCTCTGCGGTTTGCATGGTGCTGGATTTCTATGTCTTTTCCTTCAGTTGTTTTTCTCAGAATCCTCTGGTGGAGCAGAGGATATAGTCACAGCAGTGCTGGAATCCACACTGACAGATTCCAGTCACAGAGAGAGAACTGTTGCTTTGGCTCCAAGTGGGAAGGAAAAAAATTTTTAAAAATTCAGTGGAAAACACTTAGAAGGCTATTGTTTGAACCAATGATTATGGACAAGGGCTAAGGCAGCGTAATTGGCCAGTGGTTGTCTAAGCCCAGCAGGGAAAGGGAGCAGGAATCCGTTTCCCAAAAGGGTGGGTGGTGCTTAGAGAGGAGAGGGAAGGCAGGAGTGCACCTGGGAATACTGTGTGGTCCTCAAGCAGGCATGTGGGCCTGAGAAAGGTATTATCAGCAGGTGTCCCTCTCCAGGAAGCCCTCTCCAACAGCTCGATTTAGCCATTTTCATCCCATCACCCACTGTAGTACATATTTTTTGCTCCCTCAAGGGCGGGGGAGCACTTTTTGTTCTGCTTTCCTTCTCTCATTCATATGTGGATGAATGAGTGAAGAGACAGCAGGGACAAAAATACAGAGATGGGAATTTATCATATTGCGTTTCATTTGGTTGGACTTTTGACTGTGTGATTAAAAAACAAACACACAGGGTTGGAGAGATAGGGCAGGGATGTAGGAGCATGAAGCTTACTCTGTTTGACCCCCAGCATTTCAAGGTCCTTAAGCATCAGTAGATGTGATCTCTGTAACCCTTGACCCCTAACCTCCTGACACCCTGACCCCTGCATGCCCTGCATCCTAGAGTCCTGGCATTGAACCACCTGCCAGATACAGAGTTACAAAGCTGTTCACTGTCCAGTTTCAGTAATACATTGCTCCAACACTCATCCTTTCACCAGTGTATGTTTTCTGTCCCCAGTGTCCCCAGGACTCCCCCCCAACCCCCAGCTGGTCTCTATTGCAGGCACTTTTCTTCTCTCTCTCTCTCTCTTTCTCCCCCCTCCCCCTCTCTTTCCTTTTGGGCATTATAGTTTGCAATACCGTACTGAATGGTTATCGTGTGTATCCCTTTATGTACTTTCAGCACGCAGTTCTTGTCCAGAGCGATGATTTCCAACTATCATTGCCATAGTGGTCCCTTCTTTGTCCTAACTGCCCTCTCCCCGCTAATTGTGGCAAGCTTCCGACAGTGAACCAATCCTTCCAGACCTTGTTTCGACTGTCCTTGGGTATTAGTATCGCAATATGGTTTTTCACAAATGAGTGCAGTCATTCTATTTATCCCTCTCCTTCAGACTCATTTCACTGAGCATCAGACTCTTCATGGCCATCCATTTGTAAGGACATTTCATGATGAAGTAAATTTTTAAAAGAAATTTACATAGAGAGATGTGAGGGGTAGGGGTTGAGAAGAGAGGGAATGAGAGAGGAGACTTGTGTAAGAGAAAACATGGACTTCTTCAGAAGGAAAATGGCTTTATTCGTTTTTTTATTCATTTTTAAAGTAAAAAAATATTAAAAGAGAGAGGGAAAAATATTTCTCCAATGAATAAGAGCTATTTCACAGAGACGAGGGAATCCCAACCCCAAGATTCTTAACATGGCTTAAGACAGTATTATAAGGACTGGAGCGATAGCACACCGGGTTAAGGACACCTGCTTTGCATGCAGCCTTCCTGAGTTCAATCCTGGGCATCCCATATGGTCCCCAGAACCATGTAGTGACCTGAGAACAGAGCCAGGAATAAGCCCTGAGCACAGTTGGGTGTGGCCCCAAACAAACAAAAATCAAAACAAAAAACACAGAAAAGATGCCATAGGCATTGGGGATTTGAATGTGAGCCTAAGGAGTTTGGGTTTGTGCCGTGGACACAGGAAACCATTCTTTGTAAACTTTTGAGCAGGACCATGGCCTGGAAACTGATGCTGGGAAGTCCTTTCGAACCTGCAACCCTCTTAGTCTGGCTCTTCAATGCTTCTCCCTTCCCCCAACTCCTTCAGCAGTCAGTCTGGAGTAGGTTTTGGCTTTCTCAGTGCAAGTAGAAGAGTGGATTCCCCTGTCTAGTTCTGGCTGGGTGTTCTTTTGAGGAAGAGTCCACCTGAGTAGCTCTCCTCTGCCCTCTTCTGGGCACTTCTGGTGGCACAGTTCCTCTGGACTGGATATAACTGGTCACAACCTGCTATAGGATGAGAGTGTATTCTTGTGTTCTTGCCCAGTCCCCTATTCCATTCCCTTCCCCTCCTTGATTCTGGAATGTAGCTCAGTGGTAGAACACATGCCTTGATCCTTGACACAACAAAACAAAACAAAAAAACATGCTTACTCCCCACAGTCCTTTGTTTTGGGGGCCACACTCAAGGCATGCACAGAGGTTAGTCCTGGCTCTGCACTCAGGAATCACTCCTGGCGGTGCTCAGGGGACTGTATGGGGTTCCAGTGATTGAACCCTGGTCCGCTGCGTGGAGAGCAAGTGCCCTACCCACTGTACTATCTCTCTTCACTCCTTCCACCCTCTATCCCAGTCCTTTAAACAAAAGAGCAAAAAATTACTTTTTTTCTCATTAGAATGACTACCAAGTGCATAGGTCTGTTGATTACTGTGTATGGAAAATACTTCTAACTTCCCACTGATGTAGATTTTTTAGTTTTCATTGTGGGATCATAGTGCTACATAAATGTCAGAACATTAGTTTTTGCTAATTTACACATCTATCCTATTTGTCTGAGATGAGGTCACTTTGGTTTATTTCAGACACAAGAAGAGGTAATGTGTTTGAACTTTATAAAAATGTAAGACTTCCATATTTATGTTTCCTGGGAGACTGATCTTCCCAGTAAATCATGCCCTGATGGTTTCATCGAAATACAGAAGTTTGTGAACATATTTTCATTATTCACAATTGTATCAGGGCAACAAGGCAATGGCCTAATTAATGCTTTTGCTAAGTGTAATTGCCCTTTATGAGTAGTTTGGGTGTTTGACATAGGTCTGAAACTATCCTGGAGTTTGTTCTTAATCTCATAAAATGATGGATACACATCTCAGCAAAACACTTGATTGGATTTGTGTCTTCATAGAGGGAGATGAATCCTTATTATTTTTCAGTGTGTTTTTCCTTTGCCTTTGAACTTTGATTAGCAGATGTTGATTCAATTGTTTTAGCTGTGGCCTCTGCAATTTCTTCATGTTGCTAAGACCACATCTTGCTTTCCTGGATTCATATTTTGAATCCTTTCTTTCCTCCATATCCTTAAGTCTAGTCTGTTCCTGATAACCCAGTTCTAAGCTCTTTTCTTTGAGATGCTTTCTCTGAATCATGATCTCTCCTAACCAACAATACTTCTGTAATTTGTGGTATCTACAGAGTATAAGTTATGCCTGGTCTTCTGACATATTTTCACTTTTTTGCTGAAATATCATAAATTTGTACTATCATTTAATTTTGCCAAAATTTATGTCCCAATCTTTCCTTGAATGCTGAAACATTAGTGCCAGAAACTCTTTCTCTCTCGCTTGTTTACCCCACAGAACCCTGAATATTTCTTGCTATATATTCACTAGATGAGCAGTGAGCGCTGGTGATTGATGGGTTGTTGTATCATTTGCCTATCCTAGCTCTAATTAGTATACTTTGCTGAGAAACTATTTACAAAAGACAGATTGGCCTGGGCCATCATTAACACTTCACTGAAATATTTTCATGCATTTAAATGCTTTGCAAAATGCATTGCCCAAATGGTGCTATGTGTCTATGTGTGCACATATGAAGGGAAGTCAAATTAAAACCATCCCCTTAGCTTATTGTTGATGCACAGTCATTTTAAAATTTCATTTTTTTTAAAATCAGAGTTGTGCTCTTATATTATTTGACCTTATTTGAGGGGTTGTCTCAGTCTTCTTGGATTGCCATGACAAAATACCAAAGATGAATGGCTCAAGTGATTGATACTTATTTCTCACTATTCTGGCATCTCAGACGTCCAAGATCAAGGTGTTTTTATTGATGGATCATTTATGGCTTGCCTTATCCCTGTGTACTTGAATACCAAAGAGAGTGAGGAAGCCTTAATCTCTTTCTTTTTATAAGAACAATGATTCCATTAAGGGGGCCCTGTTGTCATGACTGTGTCTATATCTATTTACCTTCCAGAGGCACCAGTTCCAAGTACCTTGAAGACTAAGATAAGGCTTCAACGCACATTTTGTGGGTGGGGGGTGAGCTGGGGCAGGGCTATGGTTATTCTATAAAAAGGGTCAAGTAATTTCACAAGTCATTTTAAAAACCAGCAGCCCTTCCCTGTGCTCTATAATTTCCTACATTTTAGTACCAATGTGCAACTCTTTTAGCTGATTATTTTGATATCACCTTCTTAAATCTGTGATAAGGTGATTACCTTATTATAGAGATAATATGTAATTTTTCTTTTTTTCTCCTCTTCCAATTTCAGACATACTTAGCCTTTGAATATTTTAGCTTTTTTTTTTTTTACCAACCCACACTGCTCCATGGTACCCAAATTCTGACCCTTACCTTCCCATCATATCATCATTTCATAATTTCCTACATTAATATAAAAGAATATATTAAGGATATTTGGCCATCTGAGTTGGCGCTTCAGTGCAAGGGTCTTTTGTGCAAGTGGTGTTTGGACTATGGGATACTGGAGACTACCTGGGCCGTCCTGGAGGTATTTGGGGACTCCAAGGATACACCACCCAGTGAAGCTCAGGGGATCATGTGGTTTCAGGGATCAAACATAAATCAGTCACATACAGATTTTTACTTGTACTATTTCTTGTACAATTATAGCATTTCTCTGGCTCTAGTATGTATTTTTTTAAATTTGATTTTAGGGAGATTAATTTACAATACTGTTAATGTTAGGGTTTTTTGCACAAACTTTCTAGCACCACACCCTCCACCAGAGTTGACTTTCTTCCACGATTGTCCCAGTGTCCCCTTTGCCATGGTAAGATTCCTACTAAAGATCAGATCTCAGTTTCTGTTGCCTTTGGGCATTTGTTATTTCCTTACTGTTTCTTTATATCATGTATATGAGGGAGATCATTCTATACCTATTCATTTCCTTCTGACTAAGTTCACTCAGTATGATACTTTCTAGATCCACCTTTGTAACAACAAATTGCATGATTTTGTCTTATAATTTAGTAGTGTTCTGTTATGTTTATATACCACAGTTTCTTTATCCAGTCATCTATTTTTGCATACTTAGGTTGTTGCTACATTTTGGCTATTGTGAACAGTGCTGCAATAAATGAGGGAGTTCACATATCTCTTCTGAATAGAGTTTTTGGGCCTTTGGGATAGATGCTAAGAAATGGAATTGCTGAGCATGAGTGTGTGACATTAGAGAGCCAGCACATGTATGTTATAACAAGTACTGTCACTGTCACTGTCCTCCTGTTGTTCGATTTGCTCAAGTGGGTCCAGTAACATTGTGAGACTTGTTACTGTGTTTGGCATATTGAGTATGTCACAAGTAGTTTGTCAGGTTTTGCTGTTCGGGCAAGATACTCTCGATAGCTTACCGGGCTCTCCAAGAGGGATGGAGGAATCGAACTCGGGTCGGTCATGTTGGCTGAGTGTAAGGCAAACGCCCTACCCACTGTACTATTGCTCCAACCCTATAACAAGCAATATAAAGTAAATTGTTTTGTGTCTGCTAAGGAGGCAGGCTTTGGGAATGATAGGAAACCGAGGATGTTAGTGGAAGGAACGTCCTACAGGTGGTGGGATTGGTGTCAGAACACTGAATGCCTGAAACAATGATATTATGAAAAACTTTGTAAATCATAATGTTTAAATAAAATTTCAAAAGGAGAAAAAGAACCGGAATTTCTGGATTATATGAAAACTCAATTCCTAGTTTTTTTAAAAAATTTTTTTATTAGTGAAACACCATGAGGTACAGTTGTAGACCTACAAATCTCTGCGTTTGGGTTTCAATTATACAATGATCAAATACCCATCCCTCTACCAGTGCCCATTTTCCGAGAACAGATGACTGGTTAAAAAAACTTTGGTACATCTACACAATGGAGTACTATGTAACTGTTAGAAAAGATGAAGTCATGAAATTCACATACAAGTGGTACTACATGGAAAGTATCATGCTAAGCGAAATGAGTCAGAAAGAGAGGGACAGACATAGAAAGATTGCATTCATCTGGGGAACATAAAGTAACAAAATAGGAGACTAAAACCCAAGAGTGGCCGAGATTAGTACCAGGAGGTTTGCTCCATGGCTTGGAGGCCAGTCACACATGCTAGGGGAAAAGGGAGTTCAGATAGAGAAGGGAGCACCAAATAAAGGGTGTTGGGAGGATCCTCCCAGGATGGGAGAAGTATGCTGAAATTCCTAGTTTTTTGAGAAGTGTTTGTATTGTTTCCTAAAAATGTTAGGCTAGTCAACAATCTCATCAGCAATGAATAAGAATTCCTTTTCTCCACTTGTACATGAATGTTGGTTGTTTTTGTTCTTCATGATATGTGCCAGTCTCACTGATATAAAATGATACCTACTTATGTTTTGGATTTGTGTTTCCCTGATGATTAGCAATACAGAGAATTTTTTTCATATGCCTTTTGGCAAGTTCTTTAAGGAAGTTTATGTTTAATTTTACCCCATTTTTGATGGTTGGTTTTTTTTCCATTATTAAGTTCTACCAGTGTTTTATATATTTTGGATATTAATCTCTTGTTAGATGAGTGGTGGGCAAATGTTTTCTCCCAGTCTATGGGTTATCCTCTTATTCTGGTCTTCACTTATTTTGCTATGCAGACTCTTCTTAGTTCAACGTAATCTCATTTGTTTATCTTCACTTCCATTTGCTTGACGGATGTATTAAATTATTGTTAGATACCTCTAGATTCAATTTCATAAATCTGTTCTACCTATGTTTTATTCAATATAATTTATGAATTCGGGTCTAATTGAGAAATATTTAATCCATTTTGGCTTAGCATTGATGCATGGCATTAGAGAACTGAGGGTTTTTTTTTTTTTTTGCATGTGATGGACCAGTTTTCTCAACACCATTTGTTGAAGAGGTTTTTCTTGTTCCACTTAATAATTTTTTCTCCTTTGTTGAAGATATACCCTATATCTTTCTCTACCCTGAGATCTGTCTCTAGACTTTCGGTACTAATCCAGTGGTCTTTATTCCAGTACCACGCTGTTCCGATTGCTACAGCTTTAGAGTATAGTTTGAAGTTGGGGAGAAAGAAGGCTCCCATCTTCGTTTTTCCTAGGATTTTTTTTATTATTTGAAGAGGGCATTGTTCCATATAAATTTCAACAGCCCTTGATTATGTCTTTTAAGCATGTCATGGCTTCCTCCCTCCCTCCCTCCCTCCCTCCCTCCCTTATTTTCTTCCTTCCTTCCTTCCTTCCTTCCTTCCTTCCTTCCTTCCTTCCTTCCTTTCTTCCTTTGTGATTTACAATACTATTATTGGTGGTTTCCCATGCACATAATTTCAACACTACACCAATCACCAGTGTACTCACCTCCCCCCCACCCTTCCCTTTTAACCCCTGCCTCCACCAACTCAATTGTGTGGATAAGTTCGACTGTTGTGCTGCCTTTGGTCCTTTGTTGTTATCTTAATGTGTATCTTTAAGTCCCACAGATGTATTCATCCCTTTCTTTCTGATTGACTGCACTCAGCATGATGACCTCTAAGAGTCCATACATATCATATGTATTTTTGTAGGAACTGCATTGAATATGCATAAAGTTTTGGGCAAGACTGTCATTATGACAGTATTCACCTATCAGTCCATGAACAGGTATTTCTATTTCCTCGTGTTTTTTTTTTATTTCTTTAATAATGATTTATAAATTTTTCTGTACTAGTCTATTATTTTGTCAAAATGATTCTTAAGTATTTGATTTTCCAAGGCAGAATTGTGAATGGGATTGTTTTCTAATTTATCACACTTCTATTTTATTGTTTTCATGTTTATTATTTTCAGAAAAAATATAGATTGCCCATACTCCTTAAAAGTAGACTGTGTCTCGTAACTTCCTTCCTCATGTTGGAAAGAGTGGGGACAGGAAATAATTTTACACTGGAGAATATTTAGGAACACTCAAACCGGGCGATCATGGGTGGCACCCACACTGAGAAGTCACATTGATGACAGTCATCACTTGTTGACAATCCCCCCCACCCTATCCCTAACGCCTTCCCCACAAAAGCCATGGATTTTCTGCACATAGATTTTGTAACCTGACACTTTACTGTACAAGTAAATTGTTTCTAGGAGCTTCTTTTTTGGTAGAGTCTTTAGGTTTTTATAGATACTGTGTCCTGTCATTTGCAAAGAGTTTGACTTTTTCTTTTTCATCTCTATGCTCTTAATATATATCTTACCTAATCAAGAACTTCAATACTATGTTAAATAGTATTTATGAGAATGGGAAACCTTGTTATGTACCCTATCTTAGAGGAAAGGCTTTCAGTTTTTCACCATTAATATGATGCTTGCTGTGGATTTGTAGTAAATGGAATTTTTTTCTTTTTGGGTCACACCTGGCGATGCTCAGGGGTTACTCCTGGCTCATGCAGTCAGGAATTACTCTTGGCGGTGCTCTGGGGACCATATGGGATGCTGGGAATCGAACCTAGGTTGGCCATGTTGGCTGGTGCAAGGCAAACGCCCTACCCGCTGTGCTATCTCTCCAGCCCATAAATGGAATTTTTATGTTGAGAAAAGTTCCTCTATAACCCATTTTATTGAGTTTTTCTTAATCATGCAGTATGTTGATCTTGTCAACATACTTTCTCTGTCTCTTGGTATGATCATATGATTTTTATTTTTACTTGTTTTGATGTGGTATATTATATTGATTGACTTGTGTATTTTAAATATACTGGAATCCTTGGATAAATCCTACTTGGTCATTGATATATGATACTTTTTGGTGCATTGTTGGATTCAGTTTGCTAATATTTTGTTGAAGATCTTTAAGTCTATATTCACCAAGGATATTGTTGCAGAAATACCCACCATAAGCCAGCAAAAATAAAAATAAATAAAAGAATCAATTTAAGAAGTGGGAAAATACTGATATATTACACAAGCTCTAGAACTGGGTCCAGAACAAAATTTAGAGTTCTGCACTTGCAGGCAGCTGAGAGGAGAGTACAGAAGCAGGGATTTTAAAACATTTATTTTGAAAACCATGATCTGGACCACCTCAAGGAAATGAGCACATTTGGTATACATGCCAGGTTGTCAAGGTTACAAAGCAAGCCTGTGATAATCTTAAGGGAATCCCGAACGCACACATGGTTATGTTATACCCACAAGATCAGCTGCCGCTTGGAAGCTCCTACCCTCTGCTGTGCCTGCTTGAGTGAGCCTGTTTGAAATGTGGGAAAGGATTTATTTTCCTCATAGTTTTCTAATCCTATATACAGCCAATTACCAATCTAATACACATTGTAGTAGAAAAGTTATCTAAACCAGACTGAAACATATCTATATGTCTCAATTGAACAATCACCCCATCAGTAACTTTCATTATCAACTTTATACATAATTGAACCTATATCCTAACTCTTTAACCCAAATTCTAGTCCAACTGTCATCCAGTGTGCATCCTTAGAGTAAAAACAACCCAAGCTTCAGCCTAAAGTTAACTAATATCCTTAAATGAACCATCATCCTATGTTTGATTTTTATTTTGAATGTGAAACATAACCAATTCTATATAAAAAGCACTCTAATCCTAATCCTAACCCAAACCCAATCCTAATCCAATCAGATCCTCAAAGTAACTATGACAAGTCCTTGGTCTAAAGTTACTAATTAGTCTCAACTGAACCAACACCTTTTTTTAAAATTTCATTTTTAAACTTTAAACATAAAATATCTGTACACTAAATCTAATAGCGCAATGATGCTAACTCTAGCCCAGCCCCAAGTAAATTCACATACTTAGAGAAGCTCTGCACCAAGCCTCGGACTAAAGTTACTTATTAGTTCTAATTGAGTCATCACTTTGTATTTAACATTCATTTTCTTTGTGAAGCATAGCCAAACTTACACCCTAAGTCTAACAGCACCCTAATCCTAACCCTAGTCTAACCCTAATACAACCCACATCCATAGATAACTCTGACAAACCTTGATCTAAAGTCACCTATTAGCCATAATTAAGCCATTGCTTTATATTTAACTTTAATTTTCATTGATAAAGATAACCAATATATACCCTAACTCTAACAGCATCACTGTTAGAACTAAACTATAGTTATTTTCAGTGTGAACCAAAGTGCAGTCATTTTAGTTGTCATACATGCTATTCTGTATGATTATGTACTGGACATCTGAACTGGGCATGAACCCAAGACCACATCTTGGGAAAGAGAACAGAATGAAGAAAATTTATAATGCCTGCAGATAGTGCCAGCCAATCAGTAAAAAAAAGGAATCTAGTGGTCAACCAGGCATGGAAAGAATAAAAGAAAGAGGCATCCACAGGTGGTTTTAGGGTACTTAAACCTTTCTCTGCAGTTGGTGGGGGATCGTACCACGACTGTTTCTCTATGGGGTGCAGTCCTGGTCAACCGGTCAGTCTTTAACACACTGTGTGTGTGTGTGTGTGTCTGTCTGTGACAACAAATCTCTTTAATAAAATCTTTGAACTCCTCATGGGTGCCTTGGGTTCGAATCTCGGGCCTTAATATCATAACTGTAGACAAATCTTATTCTAATCCACATTCTTAGGCTAACATCCTTAGAAAAAAACCTCAGCCTAAAGTCACCTATTAACCATAATTGAGCAATCATACTATATTTAACTTAGGTTTTCAACATAAAAAATAATCTATCATAAACAGCTTTGTAACTGTAAATCTCACTGTGATTCAATAACAATATAAATAAAATAATCAAACCTATTCTTTAACTCTGAGAGACCTAACCCTAATCCTAGCTCAACCCTGATCAAATCCAAGTCATTAGAGTAAACCTGATCCAGGCCTTGGCCTATAGCTACCTATTAGGCACAATTTAAAAATCACATTATATCGAATTTTCATTTTCAACGTGAAACATAACCAAAGTTCTAGATAGTCTGTTAGAGCCCACTAATTCCAGCCCTAGCACAACCCTAATCTAATCCACATCCTTAAAGTAACCTAACCCCGGAATGTCCTGCTTCTCTGACCTTGCGGTGCAGTACATAGGCCACTCTAGAAGTGCTCAGAACCTCCAGGACCATAACTGGAAGTACTCAGAGGTTGGCCACATGCAAAGTATGCTCCTTAACCCTGCGTGAGCTCTTTGAGGGAAACTTTTTAGACATCTCTTAGTAGATGTCATCTTTTAGCAGAAACAATTCTTGCCTAGGCTTCCCAGGATGTCTCCCATAGATGTCCAGAGAATTCCCACCCCATGGTACATGCAGTGCGTGAGAGACAACTGGAATTCTGTAGCTAGCGAGTGGAGTAAGCTGAAATGTACCAGTTTCCAAGTTGATTTTGAAAGGACAATGGACTGAATTGTGACCTGAATATGGTATGCTTGGGTCTTAAGTTCTTTTTTTTTTGGTGAATAAGAACTTAGGAAATAGAAATTTTACAGATTTAATCAAGTTTAGGATCTGGACACAGTGATTTTCTACCACCAGTCCAGTGCCAGTCTGCAGAAATTTCCTGCCAGTGAGTGATGGTATGGTAAAGGTTATGTTAAGGGATACTTGCTCCAGGTGTACTAGTAGGAAATTTTAGAAGTGTTCTAAGAAGTGGTAGTTGAAAACCAAAATAGCCAAGTTCTGGAAACTATCCAAGTTCCTCCAACGGATTCATGAATAGATGAATAATCTATGGGTATATGCACATCATGAAATGTTATAAGAAAAAATAAAACATTGCATCTTTCACTTCACCTTCCTGAACTGGATAGTGTTATAGTAAGTCATATACTGGATGCTCAACAACAATATTGATGCTATACAACAAATACTGGATGATCTCACTTATATGTGGACTATGAAGAAACAAAGGAAGGGAATAGAAAACAAACCTGAGACTCTTATAGTATAACTGAATTCTACAAGGGTTCTGGGGATGGTGGGGTGGATGAGAAGAGACCCAAGGATAGTCAGTGGTATAGGAATATTGATTGGCACTCTGGAGTCTGGTGGTGGGTGTAATACACTAACACCATGTCTTAATATTAATAGTTACAAGTCATAAGACTGCAATTGAAGAAACACTGATAAGGTTATATTATCCTGGATAAGGTGGATCCTTTGACCAATGAGGTAGATTTAAAAAAAAAAAACAGAGCAGAAAATAAAATATGGTAGCAGGGAAGAAATCACAATCACAAATCATCCTGTTATTCGTCGATTGCCTTGAGCAGGCCCCAGTAACGTCTCCTTCATCCTAGCCCTGAGATTATATTCAAGGCTCTTTAGGAGAATGAGACCCATCATTGTTACTGGTATTTGGCATATTGGGTACGCCAAGGGGAGTTTGCCAGACTCTGCCCTGTGGGCAGGCTACATTCGATAACCTGCCAGTTTGTCCAAAGTAGGAATGAGATAATAAGATGCCATAATAAGATGTCGCGTGGCCGCGAATGCGGCTGTGCGGTTTCAGGAGCTGGTTTTTATAGTCTCTGAGTCTTGGCCGCTGATGGGATTACACGGCGCCAGGGGGCCAGTTGGTGGGTGTGACCTCCGCCTACTGGAATTTGGAGGATCTGGGTGGAGAATGCTCGGCCCAAATCCGAGTAGGCTTGGAGATCTCGGCCCTGGAACCCGTGTGACTTCCTCTGCCAGTACCTTCATGTGTGTGGAGAGTGGTCTCAGCATGGTGGTGGCTGTTCCTGGAGGTCTTTGGCTGCCGGAGCCCTGATCGGGGCGGGAAGGAAAGCTCAACCGGCTCCCCTCCAATGGGTCCCGGCGAGAGAGGACAGTCAGGCGCGGGGGCAGAAGACTGCACTCTTCTCTTCTGGGAGCTGGTTTCTATAAAAACCAGCAGGGAAGGGTATGTCAAAAAATTAATGCAGGGATTGGAAAGATAATACAGTTGGTCAGGTTCTTGCCTTGCACATGGCCAACCCAGGTTTGATTCCAGCAGCCCATCTGGTGTCCTGAGCACTGCTAGGAGTAATTCCTGAGTGTAGAGCCAAGAGTTACCCCCTGAGAATTGATGGGTGTGGCCCCAAGCCAAAATGAAGAGAAAATATTCAAAATGGGGCCAAGGATGCGACTTCAGTGCTAGAACACATTTCTTGCATGTACAAAGCCCCCAGTTCAATCCCTGAGACATATAGATCCCTGAGAATCTCCAGATGTGACCCTGGATTCCTAAGCAATACTAAGAGTGACTCCCACAGCAAAAATGACCAATATATATAGTAAATATCGATAGATGCATGAATAATAAATATCTATATGTAGATAGGTAGCTCACTTGTATATATAAATTGTAATATATATATAATCTTACAACCTCAAAATTGTGATATATATATATCACAACCTCAATATTCTTAATACGGTAATGAGAAATAAAAAAAAATGTTGTTCCAGATCTGCACTGCCATTTGTCAGCATACAGGAAAAAAAAGCATCCTTGATTGCCAAAATGTTCCATGTGGGCTTAGTTGCTAGGCACCAGAATTACTTTCTTGGGCTTCCTTGGGAAAAGGGTAAAAAGGAAGAAGGGAGCTGGCATAGACAGGTGGCTTTTCTGTGCTGAGAATTAGTGGTGATGTAATCATTCTTTGAACTCTCATCTGCTCCACATCCACCTGATATTTTTGCTAAGGAGACAAGTGAGATTCTAAGACTCAGTTTGCTGTAGTGTGCAAGAAATACTAATCAGTTTTTACAGCCAGGAAAGAGGCAGAGAGGGCATGCATCCCTGGAAAAGAGGGGACATCCAGGAATTTTGAGAGGGAGCCAAGAGGAGCATGCTGACTCAGTCTGTTTTGTTCAAGCTCTTCCCTCCTTGCTCATTCGTGTCATCACCTCTTCTCAGTGATGGTGGGGTGGCAGCGGGGCATGGGCTATAGGGATTGGCTTCTGATGGGAGTGCTAATTTGGGGAAAGTCTTCTATATTTCTGCAGATATGCCATTCAGAATCACAAACGGGATGTGAAAAGACTGGGGGGGGGGATTTGACGGGGGGCGGTCACTGTCTAGACATGCCCCCTCCTCTGTACATAGGTACCTATAGATAGATAGGTATGAGCATTGTGGCTCAGAACCTTATATTAATAGTTGCTCAGGAAATTTGTTAAATGAGCAAACAAATAAGGTTGGTGACCTCTTGATTGTCAAGGTCACTCATCAGGTTTGTGGGAGAATCAGACCCCTGAGATCCAGGATTCTGACTACTTAGCTGGGAATTCTTGCTGTACTTTCAGTGCCCTAGAAAGACCTTGGCAGAATGTACCTATAAAACAGACTTGCAAAGAGCCAATTGCTCGATTGCTTGGTCACAAGGGTAAGTGTTGTTTGCATTGGTTAGTTTGAATGAATGCTGTCGTGCAAATCTCATTTTTTTCTCAGGGGATGGGTGCACCCAGTGATGCTCAAAGGTTACCCTGACTCTGCACTCAGGAGATACTCCTGGCGGTGCTAGGGAGACCATATGGGATGCCATGGATCAAATTCAGGTCAAACACATGCAAGGCAAATACCTTACCCACTATACTATATCTTGGGCCTTCAAATTTCAATTTTTGAATGCCTCTCAAATATGTGTATAGAGACTGCCTGGACAATGTTTTGTATAAATGTATGTAATAGAAAATTTTTTGCTGATTAGGGGATGTGATCATTTATACAATTTGATTTAAAATCCTTTCCTTGATACCTACCTACTGAAAGAAAAAATATGTTTATGTATATGCGCACTATATAAATCATATATGGATATATGTTCGTATGTATGCATGTGTGTATAGTGTGAGTGTAAGGGTGGAATATGATCATTTGTTCAATCACTGGAGCGATATCACAGTGGGTAGGGCTTTTGCCTTGCACGTGGCTGACTTGGTTTCGATTCCTCCATCCCTTTCAGAGAGCCTGGCAAGCTACCGAGAGTATCCCACCCGCACAGCAGAGCCTGGCAAGCTCCCCATGGCATATTCGATATGCCAAAAACAGTAACAACAAGTCTCACAATGGAGATGTTACTGGTGCCCACTTGAACAAATCGATGAACAACTGGACAACAGTGCTACAGTGCTACAGTGCCGTATGTATAGTGTGTGTGTAAGGGTGGAAGATGACCATTTGTTCAATCACTACTTTCCTCTGGATTTTGTACTAGAATTTAGATATAAAAATACCATGTAATCCTTATGATAATTCTGAGACTGCTGTGTTATTGCGACCTATTAATGACAGGTTTAGCTAGGTGTCTCTACCCCACCCATCAGCCACCACATAACCACCACATAACCACCACATAACTAGAAACCGTGGTGGATAGTTTCCATCCATGGCAAGGGAGTGGAACTCAGGAATAGTAGAGTCTCTCTTACTGCTGTTATCTTTGCTCAAGGAAGTACAGTCTTCTGTCGGAAGTGAGAAGACAGTTCAGACCTTCCAAGAATTAATTCTAAAAAACAACCTTCAAACAAAAAGGGAAGCGAGCTAACAGAGAAGTGGCCCACATCCAAGTTTCTTTTTTTTTCTATGTTAATCTTTATTTATTTATTGTTTGTTCTTGCCAGTGCAATCATTTTCAGTCTTTCCTATGCTAGTATTTGAGAATCTTGGCTCATATAGAAATTTTCTTTTTAGCCTTAAAATTATGATATGCAGAAATAAGTTGGTAAAATCTTTTAGCTTATAAATGTTATTGCTCTTATTTTACTATGTTCAAATTTTCTCTTTCTTCAAAACTTTATTTTAAACACCATGAATTACAAAGTTATTCATAGTTGGGTTTTTGGCAAACAATCCATCCCTCCAGTTTCTTTACCACCTATCGAGTTCTTCCAAGGTGTAGTGTATGGAGGGTTATTAGAATTGTAATCCATTCATTAATGCCCCCTTTGTGTTAGTCTTCTCTTTCCCAGATGTTCCTCTATTCATCACATACTTTAGCCTGGGTACCCTGGAAACAAACTGAGGTGAAGTGAGTGTGGGAAGAATGGGAGAATACATTTTGAGATAATCCTTTCTTTTAAGGAGGGAGCAAAACAGGCAAAGGAAGAAAGTTCAGCTTGGTTGGAATTCCAAAAGAGCACCCAAGCAACCATGTGCGGAGCACTGAGCCGAAGAGCCTTCCTCGAGTCAAGGGAGCCATACATTAATAATTCTTGAAAACATTTTTTTTATATAAAGACACTGTGACTTATAGTACCCTTGCATATAATGTTCTAACACTGCACCAGATGTAAGGAAATGTTTCCCTTCAACATTGTTTTGTGGATGCCTACCCCACTCTTTTCACTGCACCTGCAACTTCTGGCCCCCACCTTGGTGAGCTCAATTCTGCAGCTCAATTCTAGCTTAAGGGTTCTTGGCTTGGCTGCACCTTTGTAAGAGACAGAGTCTTGATCTAGGCAACTGCCTTGGAGTAGGAGGTGGGGAGTTAACTTTTCTGGAGTCATCAGCTTTTGAAACTCGGGTACCCCAGGTGCTTATAGACATTGCACTACAGAATCCACTCCAGTTCACCCTTGATTCTGCCCAGTCACATTTGCTGCTTCTAAGTCATCAAGCATGGTTGTAAATGGGGCCACTCTTATTTTTACTCCTTGGTTCCTGGGACTATGTCTCCTGTCTACTGGGTATACAGCACCAAACAATGGTCATGGGTTTAGGGTGTGTGACACATCTCAAGAGAGATATTCTGCCATCACAGTTATAGTTTAAACTATATTGTTTCGTGGTTTTTTTTGAAGCTGGCTGTGTCTGGGTTATGCAGTATGAATTAGAACAAGCGCATCCAGTGGTCACTTGTCCACTGCCATACCTCTCTTGCCATCAAGTGGAGTCCTTTGGACTGAAGAGGTGATTAGCCAGATCCAATTTAGGTGGATCTGATACCTGAACTCTTTTGGATGGTGGTGCTGATCATATCCCTGTTAGCTATGGGAAAAACACACTTGTCATGTGTGTTGATTTCTTTCACCATCATGAATTCTGGCCCTGTCCATCACAAAAGGGGTCCAGTACATTCTCGTTAACAAGTGGCTGATTCAGATTCTGGAAAGATGGTGCTACATAGGAAACTCAGTGATTTTAGGGACCCCTGGTGCCACAACAGAGTGTGCAGGTTATGACATACTACAACAGGAAAAATGCGTAACCATTGTCAGCACCACAGTTAAAGATGAGTGAGCACCATGACCAGGAAGGCCACCCCTGGTAAGCTCCTGTGTGAGCACAGGTAAAGTGACACTTTGTGAATACCATCATTAGACCTGTTTTGTGGTCTCCATTTAATACAGCAACAAAGGGATGAAGCAATTTACTGAGGGAGGGGAAGCACATGCTCTTTTATTGCAAGGGCAGAAATCCGTAGTTGATCTTAATTTTACACCTTATTGATGTGCATTTCGCATTACTTACCTCAGTCTAGTGTCCAAAGGGACAAAGGTTTTGCTTTATCTTCTGCTGATAGTTTTCTAGAAAACGATGTGTCACCAGGAATTTTTGAGCTGATAACTCTCACATTTTGTTTTAATTTGAGTCAAGGGAACTGTTTAGATCCTGGAAATTCTTCTTCTAGGCAAATTCAAAGTACAGGGCATGCCAGTGCTCCCAAATCTCTGAAAAAAAAAAAAAGAAAAGAAAACTTGAGCGTGTCACTTCAGCAAGTGGAAACTAGTTGCTTTCCTTGAGCACCAGAGTCTGCCAACTTTAATTTTCCCCCAGCCTTGATTATAAGTAGAAAAATCACGGTCAAGAGTTCATACACTGGGATTCTTCTCAGACCTGGGACCGTGCTTAGAAATCCTGTGGCTTTCCCATCTTTGTCCCAAACCCTGTGCAAACTGAATTTCTCCTTCTACTGGGACTGGATTATGTGTCTTTTGTTACCAGCACAGGACAGGGGAGCACCTGGTTTAGTTTTTTTCTGATACCCAGACAACAATTCACTTGAATCTTGCCAAACAGGTCCTGCTGCCTCAAGGTTGGGTCACAGAGAATGAGACAAACAAGTGACAAACAAATGCACAGACTGTCCAAGTAGCTGTGGGCAGGGAGTAGGGGGTAGGGTCTCCCAGGCTGATCGTTTATTTATTCACTTATTCAGTACCGTATTGTTCCCCCACCCAGGCTGATAATGTTTCAGTTGACAAAACATTAGTATACCATAGGTAAGTGAAGATTAGAGGCTGCAGTATTTTACATAGCTAATCAACAGGGCCCTTAAAAGTACAAAGTTATGATCATTTCTTATTCTATTTTTGCCCACGTAGTTCCAACATCTAAAGGAACCTAAACAGTCTTAATTCCACACTTATCTGGTGCATTTTTGTGGCTGACAAATATTTGTTATCTATCTATTCTTTCCTAGGTGCAGTTTTGCAAAACGTTTGCATTTTAATACAAACTCTCTTAGCTAGGGGCCCGCTCCCATTCTTGGGGTTGTTGTTGTTTCTGTTAGGGGGACTGATTCCCGCATTCACCCTACTTCAGTCAGATATGAGCTTTGCCAGTTCTTAATCTTATGATCCCATCCAGAGTATTAAACTATCACTACCACAGAGGTGGCTTGGCTTCACCTGGCATGTAACTGTTTGCCTGCCTACAGCCAGATTCACCTGATTCACAAGAAGAAGATGGGTTCGACAAATCAACAGGAAATTGGAAGAGACACATTTCCATAGCAACCACACGTGCTGGGTCAAATTACATCCTTAATGCCTAGGACTACATTTCATTTTATTTATCAACTTCTTATCCTTAGATAAGAAATCATGGTTGCAAGTGCATCCTGGTAGCATTTGTTTGCCTGCAAGAGAGTCATTGGCATAGGCAAATGGGAGGGATATGGAAGAAACTAGAATCAGGGACCAGAAAGGTGTATGTAGGCTGGTTGGCATATATTCGGGGCAGCTTCCTCAATCCTGGAGCACCCTCACCAGTGCCATTAAGCTAATAGGTTGTTTTTCTCCAGACTCTGCCCTTTGCAGAGGTGATTGGCTTACTTTTTATTATAACTTGTGGGAGAGTGAATTGAGAATTGTGCTGTTTCCACCTTGTAGGATTTCAGTGATGAGCATTCATTCCAACCCATCCCACATGCTTGAGAGCAGGACCGTGGTTTTTAATTTGGACACAGCAGGTCTTTGAATAACAAAAATGTTTTAACATTGATGAGGAAACAAACAAAAAAAAAGAATTATCTCTCAGTCTTGTATGGATAGAGTTTGAATATTCTCTGGGTTTTCTTATTTTCTCCCACATCTCAAAGGTGAGGTGCACTTTAAGTTTAATTGGTGTGACTCTCCCTGTGTGATGGTACGATAAGTATATGTGTTGTGTGTGTGTGAGGAGAGAGAGAGAGAGAGAGAGAGAGAGAGAGAAAGAAAGAGAGAGATCGTATTAGGGTTGGGTTTGCATTTGACTTTGAGCAGCTTGAGTGAGCTCTGGATACCCTGACACCCCGGGCTAGAATCATGAAAATGAGTGAATAAATGAGTAAAAATAATTATTCATTAATTTGTTTTTTGGGGCACACCCATAAGTATTTAGGAGCTATTCCTTCTCCTGTGTTCAGGAGTGACCCCAGGTGGTGCTTGGAAAACATATGAGGTTCTGGGGATTCAAACCAGGGTAGGTGTCAGGAAAGAGAAGTGTCTTAGACCTTATACTATCCTCCGGCTCCAAATGATTTTTGGATATTAAAAAGTGCTTTGAATCTTCATTAGGGCTGCTTTTGTGACCACCAAGTAGGCTGTAGAAACTTAGCTCTTGTTTCTATCAGTTAGCCTATGGTAAAATCGGGTTTGCTTTTATGTCTTTTGCTAAAAGTTACAGTTTTCAAAAACTTATCAACAGTGTAAAGTGAATAATAATGCATTACTCAGAATTGGGTGGAGAATTGCTCTTAATTCTAGGGTTTCCTATTTTTCTTTTCTTCCATTACCACAAATAGAATCTATACATGCTTCATTAGTACTCACTGTTAATTAATAAAGGTGATAGTTTTGGCGTGTATGTTTTATTTATTTTTTTACTTTTGGTTTTAGGGCACAGCTGGCAGGGCTCAGGGCTTACTCCTAACTCTGCACTCAGGGATCAATACTGGTGGGGCTCAAGGGACTATTGTGGTGTTATGAATTAAGCCCTGGTTGGCGATGTGCAAGACGAGTACCTTATCTGCCGTACTATCTCTCTGGCCCCTGGTGTATGGGTTATTCATTGTATTTGCTTTCTCGTTCTGACCTCATTCCATAGTTATCTAATGTGCTGTTTATTTTCTTTCAAACTTTTTTCCCCAACAACTTTAGTTGTTCTCTGGAGGATTCCCCTGATGTCACCTTGGAGCTTCTCAATAGTTTTCTCAACTGCTGTTATTCTGTTGTTCAAACCTTCTATTGCATTTTATATCACCTTCCATGATATTCATTTTTGTCACTTCTGGTCCTAGTTTTCTTTTTCCAGTTCTCAATTCTTTTGTGATTTGCTGAGTACCTTCGGCATCATTTTTTTTTTTTTTGAGCTCACTAAACATTCTCAATACAGTGTTACTATAGTCATTCTCTGATAGTTTATAGAAGTTTATAGAAGTGGTTGGTATTGATAGAGCTCTCCATGTTATTATTTTCACTCACTGAGCTTGATGGGCCTCTATGAATTTTGCTCATATTTGCTATGCTTCTGTTGTTCTGAGGGTGAATCTTTGTAGTTAGCACCCCAGAGGCATGGTGTAGAGTAGCCAGAGATTAATCCTTAGCACCACAATGGTCCCTTGAGCCCCATCAAAATTGATCCCTGAATGCAGAGTTAGGAGTAAGCCCTGAGAACATGCCTGGTTCAGATGTGCAGCTGAACTTGCCGAAATGGTGCACACAAGTGTGGGAGGAAGGGCAATTTGTCTCTAGAAGAACTCATATTTTTTATCTTGCAATTCATATGTGGAACAGAGCAGTACATTTCTTTCTCTAGACCCTAAGAATGGCAAGGAACATTACTAGATATGTGGAATTAAATTCATGCTCTGCATACTTTTTCTATTCAGGAAGTGGAAGCAAATAAAATGAACTTACTCCTTTTAGGACTTTGTAATTATCCAGTCCTAGTGTCTTCCAAAGAAACCCTTTTCTGGATTGAATTTAGGTTCTTATCTTCTGTGCTCCCAGTCGCTCTGTCTGCCTGTCTCACACAGTTACCGAGACTGCAAATTGAAAAGAAGCAGATAACCTCCAATGGAACGAGATATGTAAGAGACTTATGGGATAATGTCTGAAAACAACAGTATAGATAGGGATGACTTAGATTTCAATGCTAGTTTGCAGTCATGAAAGAAGAGAGAAGAAGGAAATTGCTGACTAGAGAAAGCTCAAGAACATAACATAGTTCTTAGAAAAATTCCGCCTGGTCAATGAAGAGTCACTCTGACATTAGAGGAATCTAGTGCCAGGTGGCAGGTGGCAATGGGTCGGTTCTGATTTCCCTGCCATTTCCTGCTAATTTCTATGAGCACCTCTGGGCTTTAAGGCATCTACAAAGGTGGTTATCTGGAGGTTGTCAACTATGCCTGCAGCAGGTTCTCTTAGCAGAGATCTGATGCTTGTGTTTCCATGGAAACCATAAAAATCTGTCTTGTTTTTAAACATCTCATGGTAGAGCTTTAATTTTTGCCTTAATTAAAACCAATTGAGATAATCACACAGCATCATGGTCAGAGATGAAGAGGAGAAGCAGCTAGGAGACCCGGAGAGCCCCTCTTCATAGTCACTTGGTCAGTTGTCTTTATTACGCATGAAAATTTTGGAAGCCAAAGGGATTTATTAACTAGTGTGTTGGCAAGCTCTTTTTTATATATATAATGTAGAAACATTGCTATTTATTCAGCCATTGATTAAACTGATTGAATTGGGCATGAATTCCACATTACTTTAAAAATTTTTTAAAATTTTATAAGTTAGGTCACAATGTTTGATTTCACTTAATATTCAAACACCAATCCCACCACCCTTACAATATATATATATATATATTTATATATTTGGGGTGTTTCCATCCCAAATCCTAATACCTGTCACAAAACACAACCGAAGTAATATATTTTGTATTGTCTGTTATGAAGAACATAACATGCTTACAAAAAAGTGTTCATATAGGAAACAGTATTAAGATTGTTCTATTTTGGCAGGAACCATTAAGACATTCTATAGGATATCACTAACATGTTGTTAAAGTTTGTGTGGTGTGAACTTTGGTATACATATATGAAAATATATATATATTTTATACAAATAAAATATATATATATTTCCCTCTATGATTTGTTGCCTACTCCCTACCCATTCTCCATAATTACCACACCACATTTGATAGGGTTCAGATAGTAGGTGAGTTCTTTTTTTTTAAACTTTTTTATTGGATCACTGATAAGATAGATCCTCACAAAGGTGTTCATGATTAAGTTTCACTCATATAGTATTCCAACACCCATCCCTCCACCATAGTCCATTTCCTAGCACCAGTGTCCCCAGGTTCCCTCCTATTATCCCCGCCCATCCCCTGCCTGCCTCTATGGAAGGTGCTTTTCTTCTCTCTCTCTCTGTCTCTCTCTCTCTGCCTCTCTCTCTCTCTCTCTCTCTCTCTCTCTCTCTCTCTCTCTCTCTCTTTCTCTCTGTCTGTCTCCTTTTGGGCACTGTGGTTTTCAGTATTGATACTGAAAGATTAATAAGAATATCCCTTTACCTACTTAACACTCAGATCTTGTCCAGTGTGATCATTCCCTGCTATTATTGTCAAACTGGTCTCTTCTCTATCTTACCTATCCTCAGCCCCACACACACTTGTGATTAGTTCCAACCATTGATCAGTCCTCCTAGCCATTGTTTTCCCTAGCCTTGAGATGAGGGAGTGTTTGTGTCAGGCCCACACTTTCAAAAGAGGCTTATGGAATTCAGCCCTCAGTTTGTGGGAAGCTGATTGACCATTGAAATAAATAGCAAAAACTTTTCAGATAAACAAATCTATAATTCGCAAAGTCACCAAAGAGTCCCTCGTTGTCAAGAATATAGGGTCCCAGGGAGCACAAGAGTTATTGTTGACTAGGCTACATAGAAAATTATAAATCAGGACTTTAGAGAACCACAAAGCTCAGATGTTTTCTTAATGGGTACATTAACTCCTGGATCCCAACTGCTTATTGTCCAGTACTAAAACAGTTTTCAAAGATAGCTTTGCAGAGCTCCCCTTTCCCGCATCCCGCGTGCACCCCCTTTTCTCATGGCTCCGGACCCCCTCTGCTGGGCAGCCAGAGGAAACTTTGGGGAACACCTGCCCGAGTTTGGCTGAACTTCCCATCCGCCTCTTCCGGGCCCCGCCCATCCAGGTTCCTAGGTCGAAGTGTCCCAGGACCGGCTGGGGGGTGTGTGGTTTCACCTTAGGGGCGTGGCCTCCCAAAGTGGGCGTGGCCTTTTCTGAAGCCATCCTCACTTCCATTTCCTACTCCCAAGGCTCTCAAAGCTCATCCCAGTCTTTATCACCTAATTCTGTGGAAAAAAAATCCTGACCACCTCAACTACAATACAACAATAATCCACTGGCCTACTCCAATTCTAACAAAAGTCCAGTCGGCAAAGAGGCTGTACAAGCCCAATATTAAAGAGCAACTTCTCCAAAGCTTCACTAGATTCCTGTCGAAAGTCAAAGAATAATGCCTGAGAGGAAGGTCAGACTCTAGAAAGGGAAAAGGGTGACCAACATCAACCGACCTTATCCAGAATCCTTTCCCACAATAAGAGGGAGCAGTGCTAGTGAATTCCAGGGTTCTACCTTTAGACAACCAAAACAACATAAAGAAACAGCGCAACTCTTTATTACAAGAAGAGGACGAAGAAAAGAGTCCCAAATCCTCAACTGGGGTTCTACAAATATGCTTTCTCCAATAAGGAATTCCAAGATGAAATGCAGAGGATGTTCAAGGAACTACTCAAAGAATCAATGGAGGAGATATCCAGAAAACTAAAGGAAGAAATGAAAGAAACAGTAGAATAGATAGTCGAGAAAATACAGGAAGAAATGAAAGCAGAAATAAAAAAGTTACAAAAAGAAGTGTCACAAATAAAGGATTTGGTAGACGAAATTAAAAACTCAGTAGGTGCCCTCAGCAGTAGCATGAATACAGTTGAAGACAGGATCAGTGAGCTTGAAGATGAGCAACAGAAATTGCATAGGGAAAAACAAACAATGGGAAAAGACCTCAAAATAGGTGTAAGGAGAATCAGAGACCTAGGGGATGACGCCAAGAGGAACAGCATTAGAATCATCGAAGTTCCAGAAGGATTGAGAGGCAACCCCAATGAAAAAGCCACAGTCAAGGAAATCATTGCTGAAAAGTTCCCAGAGCTAAAGAATCCAGATTAAAGAAGCCAGAAAGGTGCCAGCTAAAAGAGACCCAAATAAAAACACTCCAAGGCATATTATAGACAGAACAATGGATGTTGTGGATAGACACAATACCGAAAACAGCAAGGTCAAAGTAGGAAATCACATACAAAGAAGCACCCCTTAGATTTACCCCAGACCTATCAGAGGAAACCCTCCAAGCCTGAAGACAATGGTGGGATATATTGAAAAAACTCAATGAACTGAACGCCTCACCAAGAATACTTTATATATATTTTGTATATAAACAACAGTTCAAGAACTTCATAGACTCAAAACCAAATCTAAAAGAAGGATTAAAGAGACTCCTGTAAGATAAGAAGGAAAACACTTATAAACACAACCAACCCCTACAGAAAGATGTCACAAAACCTCATGACAATAATCTCACTCAATGTCAGTGGTCTAAATGTACCACTCAAGAGACACAGAGTGGCAAAATGGATCCAGAAACTGAAACCAACATTCTGTTGTTTATAAGAAACTTATCTGAACAATCAGAGAAAACACTGACTCAAAGTTAAAGGATGGAAAACAATTCTGCAAGCAAACAGCTCCTTCAAAAAATCTGGGGTGGCCATACTTGTATCCGACAACATAAATTTCAAGTTGAAAAAGATTAGAAGGGACAGCGAAGGCCATTTTCTAGTCATCAAGGGATACGTGCAACAGGAAGAAATCACACTCTTAAATGTACATGCACCTAATGAGGGAATACTAAATACTTAAAACAACTGCTAACAGATTTTAAGGAGGATATTGCTAGCAACACAATAGTAGTTGGAGACTTCACCATCGTTGTATCACCTCTGGATAGATCAACAAGAACAAAACTCAACAAGGAAACATTGGCTTTGAAGGAAGAACTAGAAGAGAGAGGGCTAATAGACCTGTACAGGGCTTTACACCCCAAAAAGAAAGAATACACATTCTTCTGAAGTGCACATTTTCCAAAATAGACCATGTGCTAGGCCACAAAACATACCTCAATAGAATCAGGAAGATAGAAGTAGTATTAACAATATTTTCAGACCACAATGCACTAAAGATAGAAGCGAATCACACAAAGGCATCGAGAAACAAATCAAACACCTGGAAATTAAACAACTCAATGTTGAACAATGAGTGAGTCAGGAAGGAAATCAAAGACGAAATCAAAAGATGCCCGGAAACAAATGAGAATGAAGACATGAGCTACCAGAACCTATGGGACGCAGCTAAAGCCATGCTGAGGAAAATTTATAGCATTACAAGCATTCCTAAGGAAAGAAGAAAGGGCCTACATAGATAACCTGACCACACAGCTCAAGATCTTAGAAAAAGTCCAACAAAAGGAACCCAAATTGACTGAAGGAAAGAAATAATAAAGCTTAGAGCAGAAATTAATGACATGGAAACCCAAAAAACAATCTGAAAGGTCAATGAAACCAAGAGCTGGCTCTTTGAGAAAATAAATAAGATTGATAAACCACTAGCAAGACTCACAAAGAAAGAGAGAGAGAGAGAACCCTTATAAACCAAATCAGAAATGAAAAAGGGGACATCACAATAGAAACCAATGAAATTCAAAAGATCATCAGAGACTACTTTGAGAGTCTGTATGCCATGAAACAAGAGAATCTAGATAAATGGATAAATTCCTGGATTCCTATAATCTCCCAAGATTGAACCAAGAAGACTTGGGATACCTGAATAGACCCATTCATATTGAGGAAATTGAAGTGGTAATCAAAAGTCTTCCCAAAAACCCAGGCCTAGAATGATTCACTAGTGAATTCTTCCAAATATTTAACGAAGACCTTTTGCCAGTTCTCCAGCTTTTCCAGGAAATTGAATAAACAGGAATTCTCCCAAATAGCTTCTATGAAGCACATATATCCCTATTACCAAAAGCAAACAAAGACACCACCAACAAAGAAAACTATAGGCCAATATCCCTTATGAACATGGATGCAAAGATCCTCAACAAAATATTAGAAAATAGAATCCAACAGTTCATCAAAAAGATCATACACCACGACCAAGTGGGATTCATCTCGGGGATGCAAGGATGGTTCAACATTTGGAAATCAATCAACATAATCCATCATATTAACAAAAGTAAAGATAAAAACCATATGATCATATCAATAGACGCAGAGAAAGCTTTTGACAAGATCCAGCACCTGTTTATCATGAAAACTCTCACCAAAATGGGTTTTAAAGGAACTTTCCTCAAGATAGTCAAAGCCATCTACGACAAACCCGTGGCAAGCATTATCCTCAATGGGTAAAAACTAAGGGCCTTTCCTCTAAGATCTAGGACAAGACAAGGATGCCCACTATCACCACTTCTGTTCAATATAGTACTGGAAGTACTTGCAATAGCGATTAGGGAAGAAAAAGACATTAAAGGCATGCAGATAGGAAAGGAAGAAATCAATTCACTATTCGCAGATGATATGATATTATATCTCGAAAACCCTAAATCTTCTACCAAGAAACTCCTAGAAATAAGAGATTTGTACAGTAAAGTTGCAGGCTATAAAATTAATGCCCCAAAATCCATGGTCTTCCTATACACAAATAACGAAACAGAAGAAGGTGACAGGGAAAAAACAAACCCATTCACAATCGTGCCCCATAAAATCAAATACCTCTGAATCAGCCTAACTAAAGAGGTAAAGGACCTCTACAATGAAAACTACAAAACGCTACTCCATGAAATAAAAAAGGACACAAGGAAATGGAAACATATCCCCTGCTTATGGATAGGAAGAATTAACATTGTCAAAAATGCAATACTCCCCAATGCATTATATAGATTCAAAGAGATCCCTATTAGGATACCCATGAAATTCTTAAAAAAATAGATCAAACACTCCTGAAATTCATATGGAACAACAAATGCCCACGAATAGCTAACGCAATTCTTGGGAAAAATCGTGGGGAGGCATTATCCTCCCCAACCTCAAAGTCTACTACAAAGCAGTAATAATTAAAACAGCATAGTACTGGCTCTGCTCTCAGGAATCACTCCTGGCAGTACTTGGGAGTTGGGGGGGGGCGGGAACTTTGGGATGCCAGGGATGGAACTCGGGTCAGCTGAGTACAAGGCAAATGCCCTCCCTGCTGGACTATTGCCCCAGCCTCTGTGTTTGTGTTTTTAAACATCCTGTGATGACATTTGAGAAACAGGGACAAGATGGTGAGTTTTTCATCACGGTAAATTTAGGAGAATTTTGATCGTGTTGTGCTCTGGCACAGATTTCTGAAGTGAGATGGAATCATTCTTCTGGGGCAGCAGGGGACTAGAGCTGAGTCCCCCTTCCTGTGGTCAGCCATGGCAGCTGTTGTCCTCATGACTGTCTCTTTTACTAAGTCTCTCTTGATGCTAATTTTTGTATATATTATTTTTGCATTTTTTATATGTTACTGTTTTTTTACTCTGAGTATTCTCTGGTAAGCCCTCTGAAATGCCCTTTGTTATAATAAGGGAAATAACATGTAGTTTATTGGAGGCTTTTAGTAGGAATTAGTATCTTTTTTGTAGACTCATAATTTTCTATTTTAGATTTCTTTAGAATATGAATGTTACTTATATTAATGGACTGGGGTGATGGCACAGCAGGTAGAGCGTTTGCCTTGCACACAGCCAACATGACTGACCCGAGTTCAATTCCTTCGCCCCTCTTGGAGAGCCTGGCAAACTTCCGAGAGTATCTCGCCTGCACAGCAAAGCCTGGCAAGCTACCCATGACATATTCGATATGCTAAACACAGTAACAAGTCTCACAATGTTACTGGGCCCGCTTGAGCAAATCGATGAACAACGGGAGGACAGTGACAGTGACAGTGATGGTACTGGAACAAAGGCAGGTCTGCAGACTAATGGAGCAGGGTGGAATATCCATGTACACAACCCCAAATATAAATATACGAATATCTAATCTTTGATAAAGGAGCAAGAAATGTGAAGTGGAGCAAGGAAAACCTCTTCAACAAATGGTGCTGGCTAACTGGAAAACCACATGCAAAAAAATGGACTTAGACCTCGACCTAACACCACGCACAAAAGTCAGATTAAAATGGATTAAATATCTCAACATCAAGCCCAAATCCATAAGATACATTGAAGACAAGGTCAGCAAAAGCCTCCACAATATTGAGACTGAAGGTATCTTCAAAGACAACACCCCACTGACCAGCCAAGTGGAAACAGAGATAAACAAATGGGACTATCTTAAGTTAAGAAGTTTCTGCACCTCGAAAGATTTAGTGAACAGAATACAAAGACAGTCTACAGAATGGGAAAGGATATTTGCCCAATACCCATCTGACAAAGGGTTGATATCAAGGATATACAAAGCACTGGTTGAGCCCCACAAGAAGAAAACATCCAAACCCATCAAAAATGGGGTGATGAAATGAACAGAAACTTTATCAAAGAAGAAATACGAATGGCTAAAAGGCACATGAGAAAATACTCACATCAGTAATCATCAGGGAGATGCAGATCAAAACAACGATGAGATATCACTTCACACCACAGAGACCGGCCCACATCCAAAAGAACAAAAGCAACCGGTGCTGGTACAGATGTGGCAAGAAAGGGACTCTCCTTCACTGCTGGTGGGAATGCTGACTGGTCCAGCCTTTTTGAAAACAGTATGGATGATTGTCAAAAAATTAGAAATTGAGCATCCATTTGATCCAGCAATGCCTCTCCTGGGAATATATCTTGGAGAGGCAAAATGAATCTGCACTTCTATGTTCATTGCTGCACTGTTCACAATAGCCAGAATCTGGAAAAAACCCGAGTACCTGAGAACAGATGACTGGTTAAAGAAACTTTGGTACATCTATATAATGGAATACTATGCAGATGTTAGAAAAGACGAAGTCATGAAATTTACATACAAGTGAAACTACATGAAAAGTATCATGCTAAGTGAAATGAGTCAGAAAGAGAGGGACAGACATAGAAAGATTGCATTCATCTGGGGAATATAAAGTAACAAATTAGGAGACTAACACCCAAGAATAGCCAACATAAGTACCAGGAGGTTCACTCCATGGCTTGAAGGCCAGCCGCACTTGCTAGGGGAAAGTGCAGCTCAGACAGAGAAGGGAATACCAAGTAAAGGGTGTTGGGAGGATTCTTCCAGGATGGGAGATGCCTGCTGAAAGTAGACTATAGACCAAACATGATTGCCACTCAATGCCTCTTTTGCAAACCTCAGCAACCAAAAGGAAAGAGAGAATGAAAGGGAATGCCCTGCCACAGAGGCATGTTGGGATGGGGGGATGGGAGGGGTTGGAGGGTTACTGGGATTATTGGTGGTGGATAATGGGCACTGGTGGAGGGATGGGTACTCAATCATTGTATAACTGAAACCCAAGCACAAAAACTTGTAAAGTCAACAACTGTACCTCATGGTGTTTCACTAATAAAAAAAGATAGTTTTGCAATGAATCCCTTTATAAATCATAAGATTTGGGATTGGAGAGATAATACAAAGGGTAGAGTACTTGACTTGCGTGCATCCAACCCAAGTTTGATCCCTGGCATCCCAGATGGTTCCCTAAGCACTGCCAAGAATAATTCCTGAGGACAGAGCCTGGAGTAACCACTGAGCATTAGTGGATGTGACTTCAACATCAACTCCCCCCCCCCGAAAAAATACACAAAAACAAAAGAAACCATAAGATTTCTAAAGGTAGGGACTGACTTACTCTGTTTTTGGGGGTTATGAGTGGAGGTGACATACAAAGCAGTTGGTAAGTATTTGTTGATCTATTTTCAGGAGCATATTGTGCAGGTATTTGAAATTTTATGGGAGCTAAGAATTAGTTTGGTAGGAAACTCAGTTATTTAAGGTTTTAGATCAAGATTTCAGCTGTACTTGAGAGGAATGCAGGATGCTGTCATTTTACAGTAGTATAGAAAAGCCTAGAAAACAGGAGGCATAGAAAACAGAGACAACATAAGAGTTTGGAGGTGATTTGCTTTTTTTAAAAAGATCTGAACATGATTTTGATATCATGGGGCAAGTGAGAAGTGAAAGATGACAATGAGGTTTCCAACTTCAGAGATGGGATGTTAGGGGACAGAGAAGAAGAGGGACCAGCATTTTGAGTGAAGATGGTGAGACTGGGGAAGGTCAGCTGAGCTAGATGTGTTCTTAGAAAAGCCAGGTGCTAGAGTCAAGTTAGAGTCATCTGCTTAAAACTTGCCTGAGATTGTCTGTTAGAGACATTAATTCAGAAAAAAATCATAAAACAATGAAATGAAAGCAGAAATGGGAGTTCAAGGATTAATTGGAATGAGCCTGCTATATCTTTTGCAGACAGCTGCGAGACCATTTGTGTATTCTTCTGTAGCTTTGAATAAACAGAATAATTTGGTACATTTTAATATTTTTGATACTTTGGTGAGAGAGTGAGAGCGAGAGAGTGATTGAGTGAGTGAGAAAGAGAGGAATTTTTTTTTGTTAGGCTGCTTCTACTCCAAGACTGTGAGCTTACCAAGATGAAATTTTTTCCCTCTTTTTACTCAGAGAGCAAGCACAGTGATTGTGTACTTGTTATATAAGCAAGAGACCTCACTTATTTATCTCTATTTGTCTGGCATCTAAAATAGTGTCTGGATAACAGGAGATGCTCAGTTAATTAATATTTATTATATGAGTTAATTTTCACAATGCTTTTTGAGTTTAGTATGCAATAGATGATACATTGAACACTTAAGCCTCATAGGAATGCTGAAAATGACTGTCAATTCCATTTAAAATGAGACGACTGAGCTCTAGAGAAGTCAAATAATCTATTTTTGACTCCTAGAGCTAGTAGAAGCATTTATAGCAATTTGAATAGGCCAGACCATGCTCAGAACAGCTTTGTAGAAAACTTCTTGCTTACATGAAATCCATCCTAGGTCTGAAATCCTGCTGAGCAGGCTGTGTTCAGTTTAGAGGTTATAATTCCAGACTTTTCCAAATAGATTGACACAAATTGCCACGGTTTCTACGGATTGTTATCCCTTTGACATATAACCTTGATATGTCCCTGTATCAAAATATAGACTACAGAGTGTCCCCTTAGAATGATACCAGAAACGAATGTGACTGGGTTCTTTGCGTTTACCAAGCTCCCTGTGGTAAGGCTAGTTATCTGCAACCTCACGATATGGGGTTATGGGAGAGGTGTTTTGAACAGGTGCTACATATTTTTTTCTGCTCAGAGGTAAAGAATGAGACATTCATAAGGCAGGGTCAATGGGTTCATGTATTGAATTAGGAAGTTTATTTTGCTGTCACCCTGGTACCTAGAACAGAGCTTGCTATCTGTTAAGTCCTGCATGTAATTTCATAAACAGGCCCTGAACCCCCAAGCTAAGGAACAGCGAGACTGCAGAGGAATCCAGGCAATGTGATTTCAAGGCTCTGCCTTTGGAGGGGCATATTATAAGGTGGTTTCCTATACTATGGCCTATGACTTCCTATAAGATTGGCTGTCCCCATCTTCCATATTCTGACACTATGAAACAACCTCTCCCTCTCTTTCCCTATTTCTCCTTTTCCTCTCTCTCCCACTCCCTCTTCCTCTCTCCTCCTCCCTTTCTCTCTCCCCTCTCTCCTCTCTCGCTTTCCTCCTCCCCTCCTCCTTCCCCTCCTCCTCCTCCTCCTTCCCCTCCTCCTCTTCCTCCTTCTCCTCCTCCTCCTCCTCCTCCTCCTCCTCCTCCTCCTCCTCCTCCTTCTCCTTTTCCTCCTTTTCCTCCTTCTCCAGCTAAAGGTTGGACTCAGAGCCTCATACGTTCAAGGCAAGTGTTTCACAGCTGAGCTATACCCCTAACTTCCATGTTCTGACACTTGGGGGAAAGAGAGGATGCCCAATTCTTCCTGTACTCCTTGAACTCCCCCTGGCCTCCATTGCTGGTGGCCAGGTTGCAAAGATAGCCTCCTCATCCAGGCTGGGTGGGAGTGGGGGAAGCGGGGGGCGGGGGGGGGGGGAGGTGAGTGGGGACCGAACAGAGCAGGGAGGAAGTCAGTCACACATACTAAGGGTAGGTTAGAACTTTAGAACTAGCCCAGTAGGGTTCATTTCCCCACAAGCCTCCTTCAGGAGAGCCGGTGCCTTTACATGGCTCCACTAGGGGGACCCAAATGCAAAGGAAAAAAAAAAACCTCTGGGAGACTCCAGTGATAGAATCCTGCCCCAGACCCGGGGAGCGGGACTGGCTGTGCTGTGCTGTGTGTGTGTGTGTGTGTGTGTGTGTGTGTGTGTGTGTGTGTGTTTAGAGAGTACAGGAGTTCCTCTCCACCTCTCCCCCCCCCCCCCCCCGTCCCCCACTCCACCCCCCAGCACGACCTGGCTCTGCCTTCACCCTGCCTGATTGCAACATTTACAATCAATACATTTGCAATCAGGATTGCTGGAGCCACTCTCCTAAAGACGGGCGGGGACCACTCGGTTCCCGGGTCCCCCGCCGCTTCTTGAGAGCAGAGAAGATGGATTTGGAAGGACTCCCGGCAGGGTGATGAGACGGGTGTCGTGTCACGTGGGACAAAGCCCTGCAGGCCAGATGGAGGAGCCGAGGAGACTCCGTCTGCTCTCGCTCACCCCCCTTCCCCCCCGGAGCCGCTCTGCGGCCAGGGAAGGCTGTTGGGCGCCTCCTGCTTCTCTTCCCAACGCGCGATCTGAGACGTGCTTCTCAGGCAAACTATTGTTGAGACAGATAGCATGCTCTATTTTGACAATGTGGCTTATACGATGGATGTATTTGTGAAATATCGGACAGTTTTACTATTATTTCTTAACTGTGGTGGAATACTTTTTTTTTTCTTCTGTTTTTGAACAGCTTGCAAGCTTGCTGTAAGCATTTGGGGCATAGTCTGGTGTATGTTTTCTGGGATAAAATCTGATAGAAAGTGAGTTTCTAAAATAAATTCTTATAATATATAGTTTCTGTTGTGGAGGTCTTATAGTTCTCTGTGTGTGTGTGTTCGTGTGTATGTGTATGTGTGTGTTTGACCCTGGGACCACACCTAAGGCCTCTCCTATGCAAGGCAAATGTTCTTCTGCCTATCTCTGCCTCATAGCTAAGCTTCAAGAAACATATTTAGTATTCCAGGGTTTAAGAGAGTTTGCTAATTAATTAACATCGAAAGTTTCAGAAATATTGGCGTGGAACCAAAATAGCATAAGCGAAAAAGAGACTCAGAAACTCAGCAGGAAAGATGAGGTGTAGATGACTGGTGGGCATTAAAACTGGCAAGGCTAACTATATCAGATTTTCATCTCTAAAAAAAAATCCTTGGTGATTTTCTTATTAAAAATTTGCAATTGAGGCACTGGTGAGATTAGTCACGACCACACTTACTATGACATGGTCTAAGTGTGTAGTGCTTTGTTTATATTATTTTCATCCTGACAATAATCATCTGTGTGTTTTTTATGTTTATTTTGTTTTATTAAACTGATAAGAACAGATACTACACTTGATCTTAGCCAAAAGGCTGAGAAGCAATAGCACAGTGGGTAGGGCATTTGCCTTGCACGCAGCCAACCGGCCAACCCAGATTTGATTCCTCTGCCCCTCTCAGAGAGCCCGGCAAGCTACCAAGAGCATCTTGCCAACACAACAAAGCCTGGCAAGCTCCCCGTGATGTATTCTATATGCCAAACACAGTAACAACAAGTCTCACAATGGAGATGTTACTGGGCCCGCTTGAGAAAATCGATGAACAATGGGAGGACAGTGACAGTGACAGTTTGTTTTATATTTTGGAGAGGAAGATATTGAACAGATTGACTAAGGATGACCTTGGGTGGGATGGGGGCGTGGAGGGGGGTGTCCTCAAATCTTTGAGTAGGTGTTAGCGAGTCAATGAGTCAGGCTTTGGGTTGTCTGCCTTATGTACAGCAGAGCACATGGGAGCAAAGCAGGACACCTGCGATTGACTGAACACCACTGAGGCTAAGCAGAGTGCTAACTCTGTCACAGGTATCAGCTAACCAAATCCCTGTGAAGGAGAGAATTATTGCTGTTATTATATTGGCACCCGCATGGCTTCTATCTACCATTCTCAGCGTAGTCAGGGTCACCCTCCTATTGACATATTAGAGCTAGTCCAACACTTACATACCTTTTATAATAACAATTCTTCCTTTTTTTCTTTTTGGGTCACACCCAGCAATGCTCAGGGATTACTCCTGGCTCTCCACTCAGGAATTACTCCTGGCAGTACTGGGGGACTATAGGGGATGCTGGGAATTGAACCCAGGTTGGCCTTGTGCAAGGCAACTGCCCTACCCGCTGTGCTATTGTTCCAGCCCCCAGGAAACCTCGATTATTTGAGATCAACTGATACCAGTTAGGTTTGGCTCTCTTTGTGGGATAAAACTAACCAAGCAATCTAGTTTTTGGAAACAAAAGTTTTGAAAGAAGCTACTTCTGAGCTTAGTGTACACTAAGAACTGATCCCTGTTTCAGATGAATGGCTGATGAAGAATCCTCTCGCTGAATGCAGGAGGGAAATCTGGCACAAGTCCTGGAACAGGATAAAGATGTGTGAAAATCCTTTCAGAAATTGTAACTTATGTGCCTCTTCCATCTGCCTCTTTTCTGCCTATTTCTGCCAAAAATCATGACCCTTTGTTCCATAGATTCTCAATGCAACCGGTGGACTCCAGTGCTATGCAGAGTAGGAATAATGTCAGATTCTCACTGAGGACAAAACAGAACCTTGCAGACTTCTTTCTGTTCATATTCAGAGACTGAGAACCTTATCCTGTAGAAAGAGATCTAATGAGATGTGTTTGCATTAATGCATGTCCACATCTGTCTTTTTTCAAGGGAATCTTCATGTACTATGATGGCTGAAAACTTTATCCAGCACTGTCATGAAGGCAAGGAAAAAAGGACAATAGAATTATTTTTAAAGATCAGGAGGGTTGTTTTTTTTTTCTATTCTGGAGAAGCCTGTGTTTTCTCTTGAACACATATCTCTCCCTTTCTCTTCTCTCACATTTCTCTAAATTCTATTTAATTATAAATTATTTTGCTTAACTCTTTAAAAAAAACCAGGAGGGTCAGATAAGAATGTGATTTAAATTAATGGCTGTCCAGAAATATTTTGTTTCTCTTTTGGTACCACTGCAGGATTGCAATTCCTTACCGCACCCCCATTAAAATGAGGCATGGCCTTGTTGTTCTGTGTGAGCAACTAAGAGTCAAAGATGTAATTGGAGATCTAAGAAGCATTTTTGAAGCATGACACCAAGAGTTACTGTAGTTTGGAGATTGTGGTGCATGGAGGTGATAGGAACCTGATTTCCAGACAACTCTGGGTGTTTGCCATGCCATCCTTAGACAGATGGTTCTGGAATCTTTTACTTCAGGAGCAAATGCACACTCCCATATTTAGCTTCTTTAATAGACAGCCAAACCCAGTACTGGTTGATAAACCTGGTTTAGCACAGCGGTAGGGCATTTGACTTGCATGCGGCCTACCCAGCAGACCCGAGTTTGATTTCTCCTCTTCTCTTGGAGAGCCTGGCAAGCTACCGAGAGTATCTCACCCACACAGCAAAGCCTGGCAAGCTACCCATGACGTATTCGATATGCCAAACACAGTAACAACAAGTCTCACAATGGAGATGTTACTGGACCTTCTTGAGCAAATTGATGAACAACGGGAGGACAGTGCTACAGTGCTACCACATGCTGGGAAGTTTTGAGAAGCAGGTTAATGACTCTGGGAATTTGAAAGACAGGTTTCTACATGGGTATTGTATTCTGGTCATGGGTCCACCATCTATCCTGTATAGGATAAATCACCTTGAGTGATGAATGCATAGGATGGCTGCTTAGTATGACTCCTTAAAATGTTTAGAAGAAGCCAGTCTCACATGCTGGGGGAAAAGGTAACTGAGATAGAGAAGGGATCATCAAGTCAAGTAAACAGATGCTTGGATCCTGCTTGGCATGGGACATGCGTGCTGAAAATAATCTATAGACTGAACATGATGGCCACTTAATACCTAATTGCAAGCCACAACACCCCAAAGGAGAGAGAGAGAGAGAGAGAGAGAGAGAGAGAGAGTGTGTAAAAATGAATGCACCTGACACAGAGGGGGTGGGGTGGGGTGGGGGAGGGATGGGGTTGGAGTTTTGGGAGAGATACTGGGAATATTAGTGGTGGTGAATGGCACTGGTGGAGGAATGGGTGCTCGATTGTTGTATGACTGAAATATAAGCACGGAAGTTTGTAAGTCTGTAACTGTACTTCATGGTGATTCATTAAAAGAACTAAAAAGATAAAATAAAATGAAAAACAACAACAACAACAACAAAATGTTGGGGTCACAACCTTGAAGAACTTCCTGCTATCTTGTCTCCTGGATAAGAACTTCAGGAAAGAGACCTGGTTCAACCCAAAGTGATCTTGCTGGGACATTTTATATTTTTTTTTTTTCTGAGCGACTCTATGTCTCCTCTCTTTATCTTGACCATATGTATTATGTCCAAACTCAAGGATGGGCTGTGGGGACTTCTTTGTGTGTGTGCGTGTGTGTGTGTGTGTGTGTGTGTGTGTCTGTGTATGTATGTGTGTATAAACAGGTATTAGTTTTCTTCTCGGCTTTGGGTATATCAGAGATCTCACAGTTGAACCTTGCTCTCCTGGTCCATTTGGGATTACACACCTTTAAGGTCCAATATAAATGTTCCCTTAAAGAGTTTAGATTCATCTAATAATCTCTTAACTGGAGTTAGGATACTAGAGCCTTCTGGTCCCATGTTCAGATGTGTCTTCCTCCATATAACCACATGCAACTCATTTACCTTTTCAAATTTTCCTGGCTTTCCTTTGCTCTTTTAGACCCAAATTCATCAGAGTCAAGTGTGAGTAGCATGTGCATACAAGTTTGTGAGTGAATGGAAGGGCCAAGGAGATGGGCTACGAAGAGGGCAGGGGATCAGTATTTTGAGGTAAAAATTGAAGTATAGAACTTCCCTGGAGATAGTCCTGAGCTTTGCGCTCTAGTTCAGCTGACTGTGCAACAAATATCATCCCATTCTTATGCATCTGGTCCATAATATCCATAATCAATCAATATAATACTCATCCCTTCCCATTCTTGATGACTGATGTCCCATGAGAAGCATTGGTGAGACCCTCTGCTCTCTTTTTCTCTGAATCACATAATGTCTTGTGGGTGCGTTTCAACACAATATTCCTTTCATTCTTTACTGTGAATTAAAGTTGGCACCAAAATGTGTTGTTTAGATCTTCTTCTCTATTGAAATATGCCTTCCAGGGGCAGGGATCTGAGATGTCCTTAAATGACATTCTTATCTTAACATACTTTCATGTTCTCTATAACTCAACTCCTTTTGAGGTGTTCTTTCCTTAGAAATGCAAAAGAAGACTTGCAATTGAATGAATTAATTTGAAGATCATGTTAAGCAAGAATGATTCGGAAAATGTACAAGCTGGAGGTGGTAGTTGACCAAGATCCAGAGAAGATTTCATTTCAAAGTATACTTTCTACTGTTTTCCTTGGTTAAATACATAGAACTATTTTAAAAATAATTTTCCTTAATGCTAAAAGAGGGACAAGAATAATTATTTTTCAAACCAGTAGTATATAATCATCATATGGGAAATATGGGCTTGCTATTGAAGCCCTTGACTTAAACAATATTAAGGACTTCTGGATGGAAAATTCTCAGGAAAGCCAGTTAATTATTTAATGGTCCCATTTATCATCTATTAAATGGGAGGATATTTAGTAAATGCTAACAATGATTTCTAGTGCAGAGTATGTTAAATTAAAAAAAGAACATAGATAGAGTTATAGTACAGTGGGCAGAGTGTTTGTCTTGCACATGGCAGATCTGTTAGATTCCTGGCACCCTTCGTGGTCCCTTGAACCCTGCCAGTAGTGATCCTGAGCACAGAGCCATGAGTAAGCTCTGGGAACTGCTGGGTGTGACTCCCCGCTCACAAAAAGATAGGAAACACATGATGATAATTTTATATATATATATATACATATATATATATCTGGAGCGATAGCACAGTGGTAGGGCGTTTGCCTTGCGTGCAGCCTGCCTGGCCAAGCCGGGCTCGATTCCTCCACCCCTTTCGGAGAGCCCAGCAAGCTACCAAGAGTATCGCGCCCACACAGCAAAGCCTGGCAAACTACCCGTGATGTATTCAATATGCCAAACACAGTAACAACAAGTCTCAAAATGGAGATGTTCCTGGGCCCGCTCGAGCAAATTGATGAACAATGGGAGGACAGTATATATATACATATATATATGCCTTTTGGGTCACACCTGGAAATGCACAGGGGTTACTCCTGATTATGCTCTCAGGAATAATGGTGGTACGCTCAGGGGACCATATGGGATGCTGGGAATCGAACCTGTGTCGGCCATGTGTAAGCCCTACCTGCTGTGCTATCACTCCAGCCCCTATTTTTTTTTTATTAGTGAAACACCATGAGGTGCAGTTATAGACTTATAAATTTTTGTGCTTGGGTTTCAGTTATACAACGATCCAGTATCCATCCCTCCACCAGTGCCCTTCCTCCACCACCACGGGTCCCAGCATCCCTCCCATACCCCATCCCCCATCCCACCCTTCCTCTGTGGCAGGGCATTCCCCCTTGTTCTCTCTCTCTCTCTCTCTCTCTTCTTTTGGGTACTGCCCCTATTTTTATTATCTCTAAGGATGACAATGATAAATTTCCTCAAAACCCCACCCTATGGCCAGAGAAATGGTTCAGTGAACTGAATGAACACTTTGCATACAGGAGATCTATGTTTTAGTCCTGACTCACCATAGCCTTAGCTAAGCAGGTAGCATCCACTGAGCACAGAACCTAGAATAGCTCTTGAGCACTGCTAGTTGTGGCCCTTTAACAAAATTGTTACAATTGTTCAAACCTGATTTTTCCATGTGAAGGGAGTAGATTGTGAGTCAGTTCTTCTATGTATCCCCATAGCAGCACCAGTAAGAGAAAAAAAAGAACCATTTGTGGTTGCCTCCAAAATATTTTGGAATGCTACTTTAATCAGTAAGAGAATCAAGGTAGCAACGAGACTATATCTTGCCTAATGGATCAATGGACCAAACAGCATGCTAGTTTGCTCAGAAAAGTAGGCTTGCTTATACAGCATGGAATATTCATAGTCACATGAATGAGTATGGTTTGAATAGTGCCGGTACTGGGCACTATGCTCATCTATATGCTCATCCATAGACCTCTAGATTTTCTAGGCAAAAGTACAACTGTTCTCTTGGAGTTATGCAATGTCGAAGTTTATGTTGGAACTTTTTCTTCACTGAGATCCCCCAACTAAATTAGTATACAGAGAGAAGAACTGTGAGAGTATCTGAAATCTAAGAACGAGCTGGTGAGTACAAGTGGTGTCCAAGGGAAAAAACCCAAACAGCTATCCAAACAGGGAGAGGAGAACAAGTATCCTCATAAGGGAAAAGAACAAGTTTGAGTAGATGCACTGGGAGGATAAAGTCAGCCCCCTGGAACAGGCTATGTTGGTCTGAGATTTGCTAAACGTCCAGGCTGTCCCATTATAATCAATGGAACATGAACTTTTATAGCTCAAAAGTCAAGAATTTGCAAAAATAATGGCAGCCATCAATCAATAGATTATTTACTAATTTATAAAATTAAGCATTGCATTATAACATTATATGGGTTTCCTGTGTACGTAATTAAGAAGCATGTATATATACTACATTAAGTTTCCACATGAAAGTCAAATTCTATACTTAATACAATTGATGTTTTTGTTTTATTTTAAGGCCACACAAGGCAGTGCTCAGGATTTATTCCTGGCTCTGTGCTCAGGAATCACTGGGAGTTGGGGGATCACATGGGGTATTAGGGATTGAATTCAGGTCGGACATGTGCAAGGCAAGAGCCCTACCCCCTGTACTATCTCTCCCTCCCTAACCTTTTTTTTAAACACACACACACACACAAATGCACACACAGAGATACTCTTCCCTCCTTCTGGTAACCACTAATTAGTCTTATTTTTCTCTCACACATATATTTATTTGTCTCACACACATGTTCTTTTCTCACACAGGATGTAAGTGACTCAGTTATTTTTGGTTAGAGACTTAGTCATTTGAACAGTTGTTTTGAGCAGGGACTCAGTTTTGATCTTGTAGGTATGCCACATTTCACACATGACTTAAAGTTTGCTCTGGTATCCTCAGGTGGCGGATGAGAAGAAAGACCAGTATGTCCTTGGCCTTGAAGGGTAATTCATTTTTTCTGATCTTTTATTTGCTAGAATCTGTGAATGTTCTCCACCAGACAAGCAACACTGAAAATGAGTTTGGCAGCATTGCAGGAAGAAGAACTGGATGTTTAGCCAATCTCTGTTTACAAACATACAATTTGGGTGACATACGGGCCCAAGAGTAGCAGAGGATTTCAAGACCAGAATTTTTCTCTCTTAACTACCTATTTCACTGCTCATGCATAAAACAGTGGTATTTAAAACTTTTGCTCCTTTCTGCCTTCAAAGAAGTAGAATTATGCCTTCTATTCCCTGTGTCTTAAATTGACTTACATTTTTTCTTTCATAAATTTAAATTGCTTATAAAGGATAAAAATGGAATATCTTCTAAACATTACATTTTACTAAGAAATAATAGGTTTTTAATATATTCTATAGTACAATTGATTTCACTGTCACTGTCCTCCCGTTGTTCATCGATTTGCTCCAGCGGGCCCAGTAACGTCTCCATTTTGAGACTTGTTACTGTGTTTGGCATATTGAATACGTCATGGGTAGCTTGCCAGGCTTTGTTGTGTGGGCGAGATACTCTCAGTAGCTTGCCGGGCTCTCTGAGAGGGGCGGAGGAATCGAACCCGGCTCGGCCGGGCTGGCTGTGTGCAAGGCAAATGCCCTACCTCTGTACTATCGCTCCAGCCCCATAATTGATTTATATTATTTAAACAATTATTTAATTATTTAAATAATATTTAATTAAATATTAAATATCAATTAATAAATAAATTTAAATTTAAAATTAAATAAAATTTAAATTATTTAAATAATTGATTTATATATAACTTATGTATATGTACAGTGTCTGGAGCAATAGCACAGCAGATAGGGTTTTACCTTGCACGCAACCGACCCAGGTTTGATTCCTCTGTCCCTCTTGGAGAGAGCCCAGCAAGCTACCGAGAGTATCCCGCCCGCACAGCAGAGCCTAGTGAACTCCTCATGGTGTATTGGATATGCCCAAAACAGTAACAAGAAGTCTCACAATGGAGATGTTATTGGTGCCTGCTCAAGCAAATTGATGAACAATGGGAGGGCAGTGCTACAGTGCTATAAACAGTTGTTAATTCAGTGGATAGATAACATAGGTTCTATGTTCATTCTCATCTAATTAAAAAAAGACACACAAGTAGACTGGAAAATTGTCTTATCACATCTTTTCCCCTTATAAATCACATCTCCATTCTCCCATAACAAAACTTTATTTTGTCGTTACATATGTTTGTACTTGGGGATGATTTATTCATTAGCATATCAAACAAAACTATGTTTAAAAATTTAAGGGAGAACTATTTCCTGTGATCATAAAATTGCATATTCCAAAACAGATTTATTTTGCATGAATTATAATAATAATTATTAGTTTATGATTATAGCATGTGCATATATTATAAAATTTAATAGGTATTAGTCTTACAAGTAAAATATTAGAAAAATTTCTCTATATGGAGTAAGGGTTATGTTTCCTCACTGCTTCAAAATTTGACTTGAATTTATTGCAAGTCAAATTTTTTAACTGAAAGTTTTGTGACTGAAAAATGTGTCGTTGGCAGAAATTTTGAAGAATTCAGAAGGGATATGGACAAGCAGAATGATTTTGTTGCTTCAAGATGCTTTCTTATTGATCAGTTTTATAAAAGGATTCACATTTAATGATTGTGGATCCGGAAGTTAGTTCCTCTGTCACTGTCACTGTCACTGTTCTCCTGTTGTTCATTGATTTGCTTGAGCGAGCACAGTAACATCTCCATTGTGACAATTGTTATTGTGTTTGGCATATCGAATACACCACAGGTAGCTTGCCAGGATTTGCTGTGTGGGCGAGATACTCTTGGTAGCTTGCCAGGCTCTCCGAGAGGGGCGAAGGAATCGAACTCGGGTCGGCCATGTTGGCCCCTTGCAAGGCAAACACCCTACCCACTGTGCTCTCGCTCCAATCTTAAGCTATTTTTTTAAATTACAAATTCATGAGGAAGTTTATATGAAAATATATTCCTCTTTGAAGACGATCTCACTTATCAGGCTACTTTATTTTGCTCATAGCTGACTCTATTCTCCTAATAAATTATTTAACCTCAAGAAATGTAGCTTTTGGGCTTGGGTTAGGGTGCTTGTCCTGCATGTGGTTGACCTGGGTTTGATTTCTGGCATCTGATATGGTCCCCTGAGCACTGCCAGTGGTAATTCCTGAATGCAAAGCCAGGAGTAACCCCTTAACTGGGTATGGCCTCAAAACAAAATTTAAAAAATGTAGTTTTGTCTTTTTTCAAAACACTTGAGTACTCATATTCTCATTCGTAGGCCTCTTTCTCGGGGATGGAAGTGATTGCATAACCAAGGTGCATTTGTTACGGAACATGTCCTTCAAACAATATGTTCTGAGCAGTTAGATTTTGTAGCATTCAGCTTGCAACATATCCAACAGATTTATAAAATTAATCTTTGATCTTCACAGCAATGAGAAAGAACATAGTTGAAGAGAGCAGAGGTTTTGAGCATTTCTTTTCATTTTTTGGCTTCATTGTATATTTGGTTTCCACAGCTTATATGACTAATTCTGTATTTCAATGACTCTCTTATAACCTTAGCATGTAAAGATGGAAAAATTCCCCTGACATTTTCAAGAAACATTTATTACAGACTATTTTATATGTCTGGTCAGAATGGGCTAACTGATTTTTCACAAGAACAGAATTTGGCAGAAAGCCTGGTCTCCTTTAGTCCCCCTCTTGCCAAAAATCACTCTGGAGCCAACCTGGAGGCCTCTTGATGTCCCATAAGAGGCCAGATTGAGAAATGGCCCTGATGGGAACAACCCTTTCACCTACAGTGAGAAACAAGATCCATGCAGAGAGGACCCCTCCCCATCTGTGTTTCTGGGAAATGCAAGGTAACCCTCAGTGGACTGTCTTCCTGGAATAGAAATGATGACACATTACCTATGGGAGACTGAGAAAGGCACAGAAGTCAGACCATAGTTCATCCTCTTTACTAGTAAGGGCCATGTTGGAAGGTGTTTACCACACTTGCCTTTCAATTTTTTCCACATTCCATGGTTTACTGGTCCTACTAGTTACCCAGGCACGGTGTTACTCTACACATACTTGATCACAGTATGGTCATTTGATCTCCAGTTAAAGATTCAGTACCATTCTGGATCTGAGGGCAAATTGATCAGAAGCAAGAGGTTGTTAAAGTCTTACGAAGGGTTTACACTTGGGTCTGTCAGATCCATTTCAGTTTTAGATTTACTGCTCTTACTGAAGCTGTGGAGATGATGTGTAGGTGACACTGTGGTGATAAAGTTGTCATTATGCTGGAGAATTTCAATGAATTTTACATATGTGTTGCCTGGGTTAGGGGGTGAACACTGATAGTAACTCTAGCTTGCTGCATGAAGAATGAGCATAGCAGACTGAATCTCTGAAATTTGACATTCTTAAGAGGATCTCTACTAATCCAGCTTGGTAAGTATTGATCTTCAACCTCAGACAGTTTGTGTTTGATGGTTGGTACCTCTGCTTGCTATGGCGATCTTGGGTAAGATACTGAGTCTCTAGCTTGTTTCCCATCATAAATCAAGGAGGATAGTTGATTATTCTATACAGGTTTTTCATGACTGTTATGTTCCTGACCCATATAAATATTACAGTACAAGCTCTGTTTTCTTTTCTGAACCAATACCCAGAAAAGGTAGGAGACTTGTGATTAGATGAAGGTGATAATGGGAAAGTTGGGAAGGAAGGAAGAGTGGGAGCAGGTGGATATGAGGACTGAGTTGGATTTTGCCTAAAAGTTGTCCTTTTTATATTTGTTTTCATTCTAGTCCAGGAATCCTAATTGATGGCTGATATATTGGTAGTAGTTTAAAAGCATTTTTGTTCAATTCCTAAGATTGGTTGTATCAGAGTGAATAGCTGGTCCCTTGAAGTGAGTAGATTAGTGTTCTCTAGATAAATAAAATCAATCAGATGTATGATGTGTTGGTGCAGGGGAGTGCATATTTAAGAAATTGGCTCACATGATCCTGGAAGTTCATTAAGTTTAAAACCTACAGTGTATATAAGCAGGCTGGAGGCACAGAAAAGGGAGCTGGTATCTTAGTTCAAAAGCAGGTTGCTTTCAGAATCCCTATTGCTAAGGAGAGGTAAGTCTTTGTTCACCTGATTAGATAAAGTCCATCCATAGTATTAAGGAAAATCTATTGAAGTCAAGTTCACCAATTTATTTATAATTTTGGGTCACACCAGCTATGTTCAGAGCTTACTCACTTCTGGCTCTGTGTTCAGGGATTACCCTTGAAAGTGGTCAGGGTACCATATGTGGTACCAGGGATTGAGCCTATATTTCCCACTGTGCTATCTCTCTGTCATTGTCACTGTCACTGTCCTCCCGTTGTTCATCGATTTGCTCGAGCGGGCTCACTAACGTCTCCATTTTTTTGAGACTTGTTGTTGTTGTTGTGTTTGGCATATTGAATATGTCACGGGTACTTTGCCAGGCTTAGCAACATGGGCAAGATACTCTCAGTAACTTGCAGGGCTCTCTGAGAGGAGCGGAGAAATCAAACCTGGCCTGGCCAGGCTGATTCAAATTAATTTAGGAAAATACTTTCACAAAATTAAACAGCAGTTATTGACTAAGCAGCTGCATGAGTCAGCCAAATTGACTCATCAAGTCCACTATAAATGTGGACATGCACCAGCATCTGGTGGGGCCTGGATTATTATTATAAATTTTATTTTTTGTGGTCACATGGGCTGTTCTCATGGATAACTTCTGGTGGAGTTTGGAGGACCACGTGGGATGTCATGAATCGAACCCTGATCAGCCATGTGTAAGATAAGTGCTCTACCCACTGTACTATCACTCCAGTCCCAGGGGTCTGGATTATTTTATAGCTACCCATATTATTCATTTACTTACCTTCCCGACTCTGCGAGTTTTTTGAGTTAGTTATCCTTGCTCTGGCATCCTTCATCATGATTATGTGTAAGATTTCATTATTAGATACTATATGATAAAGTTTAACTTGCTGGATATGCTTAACTTTTGGGAATCAAAGTCCCATTTATTTTCTGATCTCAATTATTATCTATTAATATGTCAAGGATGGGAGATAAATATAAAGAATATTGGGTCCTTGATTTGGACGAACACATATAACTCATATGAGCTCAGGTGAGAGGCATATTAGGACTATAACAGCTTTATCCCCTGTGATGGAGAGTGCCTACAATAGCAGGTGGGTACAGCTCACTGGGAAATCTAACTGGAAAGAGAAATAATTCTCAAGTGGGAGGCAGCCTGGTGACCCTTTAGTGTCTGATGTTTACAGAAACTCTGTACTTTTCTAAGGAGATATACCTAGTGGTGCTTAGGGGCATCTCCTAGCTCAGTGCTCAGTGGATGCTTGGGCTGTTATTGGTAGAGCATGTGGTGCTGGGGATACAACCTGGGTCTTCTGTATGCAAAGAATGTTCTTCCGCTGGATTATCTTTCCAGCTCCTTATGTTCTTATGTGTTTGTTCAGGGTCTGTGTTTGGACTGAGGGATCCCATCTGAAAGTGATGTCCTCTCCTTGCCCACTCCACCCCCAGCTCATTCTGCAGCAGGAGGTTCCAGATGGTTGACATATTCTGACCTCTTTTAGGCAGCATTTTGGAGAGCAGCTGGGGCTCTATTGACTATGGATTTTCATGCAGAAAACTCAGGTTTTGGGAAAGATTTGGACTTGAGCAGAGAAGAGAAGATTTGGACTAAGGAATAGCCAAAAAAAAGATTGGAGTAAAGGCCTTTGTGGTCCAAGTGTCTAGGCAAGACCATGGTCAGATTAGTGTCATTAAATCCAGACCGTGGGCAACAAGATTCCTCTCAGACATCTGCTGTTGCTGCTGAGGTAGCTGTCTTGACCTCGACTGAGAAGAGAACAGAGGGTGAAGTTGACTATGATAAATAGGGAGGGTTGTCACTGTTGAATGTGAGCCAGACAACAATGCCAACCAGTTGAGTGTGTGTGAAAGTGTGTGGACAGAAATGCTGCTGCTTTTCTCCCAGTGTTACCCTCACCCCTGGCCCTGGATAAGGCCCAGGACAAAGGGACTTATGTGGTCTAGAATGCAGTTCATTTCTTCATGAAATGTGGTTCACAGTTTGGCTTTGTGTGTGCATGTGGTGTTGGCTTTGGTTAAAAACAAGGAAACAAAAAACACCATTAATGATGTTCAAGTTTCATGGGATCACCAGTTCCATGACTTTTGGAGTGCCTTTAATGGGACAGGCACTATTATAAGCACATAGATATGGTCAGAAGATTTGGGATGTGGGATATAGTAAGGACAGAGGCAGAAATGGCTCCTACTTTCAAGTCACTTATTGTCTGGGCGTGGGTAGAGAGCAGAGGTAATTAGAGGGCAGAGCAGAGCTATGCACAAAGTTCAGATGCTCTGGCCAGTAATGTATCCTTTGGGGCTTGCTTTTGATTGGCTATTCATGGAAAGCCTTTCATAATACAAATGGAAAATTGGTAATAATAAAATTGTGTCTTTGGGGACCAAACAGAACTTGTGGTGATTATTCTAAGTCAGGAAATGGAAAACCATTATCAGGCAACTTCACTCATATATGGAACATAAACTACCCAAAATAATAAACTTACACCCCCTACCAAAAAAAACCCACCAAAAACCTAACTGTTATACTCAATGAAAATTGTGGTGGTTACTACCATGGAAAAAGAGAAGGGAGTGATAGGGAGAAATAGAAGGGTCTTGGTGGTGGTAGTAGAATGGCACTAGAGCTTTGGTGGTAGATATGATGAGTTTGATAATTATGCATGGAGTGTAAAGATAAGCCCTTGATAGTCTGTAATGTTTCAAATTATCAATGACAATTCAATGGAAAAAAATTGAATATCAGGAAGTCATCTGAGAAAAGGGCTTTTCAGGTCAAGGGAAGAGCAAGGGCGTCGCCCTAAGGTGTGGATGAAATTCAAACGTACCTTCAAGGAGCAAAGGAAGGCCAGCATGTTTGGGGTAAGGAGGGAGATAGCAATGATGAAGAGAGTGTTATAGCCCCTTAGAGTCATAGACCCTAAGAGATGGAGTTTGGATTTTCCTCTAAAGCCTACATGTGAACAATTCTCATAGTGAGAAGTAGTGTTATGAGGAAAAGGGAATAGAGTCTGGGGGATAGGTTGGCCAAGGGATATTACATTGGATTTGATAGTGGTAAGGTCTTTCTGAGCTCTGAATAGTTGAGGAGTTAGTTATAAGTAACACTGTAGCACTATCATCCCATTGTCATCGATTTGCTCGAGTGGGCACCAGTAATGTCTCTGTTGTGAGACTTGTTACTGTTTTGGCATATTGAATACGCCACGGGGAGCTTGCCAGGCTCTGCTGTTGTGGGCAGGATACTCTCAGTAGCTTGCTGGGCTCTCCGAGAGTGACGGAGGAATAGAACACAGGTGAGCTGCATGCAAGGCAAGCTTCCTACCCACTGTGCTCCTTTAAAGAGTCGATTGCGTTAAAATGAGCTCATTATGGAGGACACTATTTGAATCTGATCAATGTGTTTATAGAGGAAGTTTGGATACAGACACCAGGTTGTGCCCATTCAGAACACAGTCCACAGGAGAACACAGTGAGATGGTGGCAGTCTGCAACTCAGGTGCAGATACCCCTCGAGAAATCCAGCCTGTCAACACATTGATCTTGAACATCAAACCTGCAGAATGGTGAGAAAATAGGATCTATTGTTGAAGTCCCCCTGTCTTTGGAAGCTTGTAGTGTAGCCCTAATGAAAGAATTTACCTGGGTTATGTTTCTCATCTGTGAATGAATCTTAAATGCTATGAGGATTTTTAAATTAAGGTTTATTCCACTTTCAAGATGATTTGATTCTAAGCATTACAGATTCTTAGGGCTGTTTGTGCTCTGTAAGCCTTAGCTATGTGCTGTTTAAGCAGAGAATGTCACAACAATCTGGAGAGAAACAGAGGAACCCTGGGAAGGAATTGGAATTAGAAATGGATTTTCCATCAATTTTAAAGAGGGCAGGGCTTCCCATTAAGTCTTCTCCCACACAAAGGAGACTTGAAATTTCTGATGGAGGACCATGGCATAGTGTGACTGTCCCTTGGGGACAAGAGGAATTCTATGTCACAGTTTCCAGTAGGGAGCTGGAATTTTCCCTTTGAAAAAAAATATCCTGAAAGAGACTTGGGGCCCCACGAGGGACTTCTGGTTTCTTATGTTGCACATACTATTCCAGGCATGGCAGGGTCCTTGCCTTCTGTGCAAAAGAGCTTTTTTGGTTTATTTTTATTCCTTTTTGCTTCATATCTTGTGTCTCAGAGGGGATGTTGGAGGTTATGACTGCTGCCACATATGCACTCAGGACCAACGTGGTAGACGCTTCTACAAAAATCTGGTGTTTTGTTTGCTGAGATTAATAGGTTATAACTTGTTCATTTAGTAAGAGTACTTGAAGAATGGTGGTTACTATTTGAACAATTCTATTTGTTCCTAGCTTTTTATCTCACGAATGGAGATACATCAGAACATATTGAAGGGGCAGACTGTGTCTGCTGCCCAGCCTTCCAGAGTTAGCCATCTGTTCAAATACTATAAATTCAGCAAATATTTACTAAGCAATTTACATTGCTTACAAATTTACTGAGGGGAGATGCAGGGAAGAGACACAGATTTTGTCTTGTTAGACAAGATTTTGGGGTGTGTGTGTGTGTGTGTGTGTGTGTGTGTGTGTGTGTGTGTGAATGAGGTGAAAAGAATAAATGACTGGCAGTGAGAAATTGCTCGCTAAGTGGGTGCTAGTTGAATAAGTGAATGAGGGCAAAAGTAAATGCACATTTTGCACCTTACGCTTCATTTCAGTTACCCCTCTGTGTATCTAGAATTACATTCACTATTCCCTCCAGCCATCAAAGACAACTGAGAGCAGGGGGTCTTGTGTTCAAGACCTACAGCCAAATCTCAGGATAATACTTAACATAGTAGGTATCCAATGCTTTTTTAATGGATGAGATATGTTTTGAAAAGATCTCTCTGTTTGCAGTGTGAATTATGGCTTAAAACCAGAAGCAAGAGGAACATTGCAGATGTTACTTCATTCCTCCAGTGCTCTAGGTAGGAGATAATCATCCTAGCAAGAAGAAGACACAGAGAGCTATTCAAGAGGCTGGAAAGACAGTGCATGGTAATTGGTGAAATATGGGGTTAAGTGCTAAAAATTCTAGTGGACAGGTTGCCATAAATTCTGCATATGAGTGAATGCAATGCTATAGACAGGAGGATATGGAAAAACCACAGGCCAGTAAAAGACCTGTCAAGGGGGCAAATTTGGAATTGTTATCATTAAGTGCTAATTAAAGTCTGAGTAAGATAAACAGATACCTAGTGTTAGAAACTGTGGAGGCACTGCCACAACCTAACTGGACCCTGAAAGTGGAGGGGAGAATTAGGATAAAGTGAAGCCTCCTAAACTTAGATAGTGGCACTTCATTATAGGAGTCTCCTTGACTATCACAGAATAAAACCTAAATCATTAACACATAGTACTGGGCCATCTGGGGAGATGCTGACCTAGAATTCCACTCTTTGTGCTTCTTCCTTCCTAATTATATCCTCATTTGTTCATTTCTAAACCTTTTCATGGATTCACAGAAGGTGGTCTCATCTTAAGGTTCAGGAATAGACAGAATTAGTTTGGTCTAATTAGTCTATGATACTCCCTGATGATTATTGCTAACCCAGAGAGCTAAAATGGTACCATCAGGATGAAGATTATCTATCTCAGGAGCTGGAGAAATAGTAGATCAGGTAGAGCATTTGCCTTGCATGTGTCTGTCCTGGGTTTGATCCTCCAAGTCCTATATGGTCCCTCAAACACTGCTGAAAGTAAATTCCTGAGTGCAGGCAGGAGTAAACCCTGAGCACTGCCAGATGTGGCCCCCAAACAAAACAAACAAACAAAGAACTTTTATCTCATCTAGAGAAAAGAGGAAAGACTATAGACCCATTTTCTGCCTGGGGTTTAGAGGAAAGTTAACTCTGTGGATGAACAGAGAAATATAAGGAATTTAGGTGCCTGAAGATGATGGACTGTGTGGTCCACATAGTCACTACTCCTGCAGCCTGGGATCCTGAGACTTGCTGATCCAAAGCAGGTACCACTGAGACTAGCAGAGAACAGTTAAGGTCAGTAGATCTCAAGAAACAGACAAGTTCTCATAAATTATTGCCACTTTTTGTTTTTCACCCTTGCTCTGCATGGGACGGAAACTGAGGCACACCTCGCGGAAACAAAGCTGAACAGTTCCGGGCATTCTCTCCTCATTCAAACAGGTACCTGCTCTGCACCAGGGCCCCTTTCTGGAGCCGCGGCCTCTAACGTGGCCGTGAGTTATTCTCCCACTACATATCCCATAGGAACCATAAGGTACCCTCTTAGATGGAACCTTCACTAGTTTAGCTTAACAACCAGAAACACATTAGTCAATAATTCATTAAGCCCATCTCAATTTATTCTGCATCTCAAGCAGAATAATAACAGCGAACGTGAAGGTCTAAACAACACTGGTCACAATGGTAAAGCAACACAAAAGCCCACCAAGCTTTCTTATTCAAGGGGCTAGCCCAGAAGGCATCAACAGTATTGGTGTGCTAAACAACCTCTCTGACAAGGAATTTAGAAGAGAGCTACTGAAGATGCTTGGGGAGCTAAAAGAAACAATGGAAAGAAATGCCAATAAAAGAAAAGAGGATTTGAGGTAGAAATGAGGAAAATGCAAACGGAAATGTCAGACGTGAAAAACTTAGTAGGCAAATTGAAAAACTCAGTGGAAGGCCTCAGCAGCAGAGTAACAGCTGCTGAGGACAGAATTAGTGAGCTCGAAGATGAAGTTCAGAGACTCTCCAGAAAAGAGCAGAAAACGGAAAAGAGACTCACAATTCGGGAACAGATGGCAAGAGAAGATCGTGATAAAGCCAAGAGGGGGTGACATAAGAATTATTGGAGTCCCAGAGGGACAGGAAGAAAATCCTGATGAAGAAGAAATTGTCAAAGACATCATTGCTACAACGTTTCCAGAGCTGAAGAAAACATGTTACCACATTCAGAAGGCCCAAAGGGTACAAGCTAGAAGAAATCCGAATAAAAATACCCCAAGACACATCCTGATCAAAATGACCAAAACCTTAGATAGAGACAAAATTCTGAAAGCAGCAAGATCAAAGAAAGAAATTTCCTACAAAGGAGCATCCTTAATATTCACAGCTGATTTGTCTGATGAAACCCTCATGGCTGAAAACAGTGGTGGGATATAGCGAAAAAACTCAAGGAAATAAATGCCTCAACTAAAATACTTTACCCAGCAAGACTCTCATTCATAACAGAAGGAACAACACACAGTTTCACAGAAAAACAACAGCTCAGGAACTTCATAGACTCAAAACCATGGTTACAAGAACAACTAAATGGGCTACTTTAAGACAAGAAAGGCCCCTCAAATACACCAAATTTCAACAGAAAAATGGAACAAAACCCCATATGAATAATCTCTCTCTCAACATCAATGGGCTAAACACACCAATTAAAAGACATAGAGTGGCAGGATGGATTAGAAAATTGAGCCCAACATTCTGCTGCCTCCAAGAAACACATCTCAATAGTCAAAGCAAACACAGACTCAGAGTCAAAGGCTGGAAAACAATCCTACAGGCAAACAGCTCCCATAAAAAGCTGGGGTAGCCATCCTAATATCAGACCACATTGATTTCAGAGTTAAGAGGGTCACAAGAGACAGTGAAGGCCATTTCTTATTGATCAAGGGATCTGTACAACAGGAAGAACTTACAATAATAAATGTATATGCACCTAATGAGGGACCAGCAAAGTACTTAAAACAACTACTCATAGACTTGGAGAAAGACATTGATAGCAACACAATACTAGTGGGAGACTTGAACAGCACTTTATCATCTCTTGATAGAACAACCAGACTCAAGCTTAGCAAGGACATACTTCATCTGAGGGAAACAATGGACGAAAGGTACTTAGTAGATATATACGGAACACTTCATCTTCAAAAATCTGAAAACACATTCTTCTCAAGCATGCAAGGAACATTCTCCAAGATAGACCACATGCTGAGCCACAAAACATACCTTCATAAAATTAAGAGGAGATTGTATCAACAATCTTCTCAGACCATAATGCGCTGAAATCAGAAGTAAATCACACACAAAAACAGAAAACTAAATCAAACACCTGGAAATTAAACATTGCACTACTGGACAATCAGTGGCTTGGAAAGGAAATCAAAGAGAAAATCAAAAGATTCCTAGAAATGAGTGAAAATGAGGACACGAGTTACCAAAACTTATGGGACACGGCAAAAGCTATGTTAAGAGGAAAGTTTATAGCTCTACAAGCATTCCTCAGGAAGGAGGAGGGAGCCCACATAAGTAACCTAACCTCACAGCTTAAGAGCTTGAGAAAGACCAGCAAAAGGAGTCCAACCCGAATAGGAGGAAGGAAATAATAAAACTCAGAGCAGAGATTAACGAGATGGAAACCCAAAAAACAATCCGAAAGATCAATGAAACCAAGAGCTGGTTCTTCAAGAAAACTAACAAGATCGATAAGACTCTAGCGAAATTTACAAAGAAAGGGAGAGAAAAAACCCTAATAAGCCGAATCAGAAATGAAAAGGGGGTCATTACAACAGAAACTAAAGAAACTCAAAGGATCCTCAAGGAGTACTTTGAGAAGCTTTATGCCACGGAACATGAAAACCTCGAGGAAATGGATAAATTCCTAGATTCCTATATACTCCCAAGGCTGAACCAAGAAGACCTGGAATACCTGAACAGACCTATCACCATCAAGGAAATTGAAATGGTAGTAAAAAGTCTCCTGAAGCACAAAAGTCCTGGCCCAGATGGATTGACTAGTGAATTCTTCCAAATCTTTAAAGAGGACTTACTCTTTAAGCTTTTCCATGAAATTGAAATATCAAAAACACTTCCGAACAGTTTCTACGAAGCAAATATCACACTGATACCAAAAGCAGACAGAGATACCACAAAGAAAGAGAATTACAGGCCGATATCCCTGATGAACACAGATGCAAAGATCCTCAACAAACTATTAGCAAATAGAATCCAACGACTCATCAAAAAGATTATATCCATGACCAAGTAGGATTCATCCCAGGGATGCAAGGATGGTTTAACATTCGGAAATCGATCAACATAATCCATCATATCAACAAAATAAAAGATAAAAAGCATATGATCATATCAATAAATGCAGAGAAAGCATTTGACAAGATCCAACACCCCTTATGATGAAAACCCTTGTGAAAATGGGTATAGAGGGGACTTTCCTCAATATAGTTAAAGCCATCTACCAAAAGCCTACAACAAGCATCATCCACAATGGGGAAAAACTGAGAGCCTTCCCTCTAAGATCAGGGATGAGACAAGGATGCCCACTCTCTCCACTGCTGTTCAATATAGTACTGGAAGTACTTGCAATAGTGGTTAGCAAGAAAAAGATATTAAGGGCATTCAGGTAGGAAAGGAAGAAATCAAGCTCTCACTATTCGCAGATGATATGATATTATACTTAGAGAACCTAAAAATTCTACCAAGAAACTCCTAGAAAAAATGGACTTGTATAGTAAAGTTGCAGGCTGTAAAATCAATACTCAAAAGTCCATGGCTTTTCTATATGAAAATAGTGAGAGAGAAGAAAGTGACATGAAAAAACAATCCCATTCACAATTGTGTCCCAGAAAATCAAGTACCTAGGAATCAGCTTAACTAAGGAAGTAAGGGACCGGTTCAAAGAAAACTACAAAACGCTACTTCAGGAAATAAAAGAGGACACGAGAAAATGGAAAGATATCCCCTGATCATGGATCGGGAGAATTAACATTGTCAAAATGGCAATACTTCCCAAAGCATTGTACAAATTCAGTGTCATTCCTATAAGGATACCCATGACATTCTTCAACGAAATAGAGCAAACACTCCTAAAAATCATATGGAACAATAAGCCCCCACAAATAGATAAAGCTATTCTCGGGAAAAAGAAAATGGGAGGAATCAACCTCCCTAACTTCAAACTATATTACAATGTCGTAATAATTAACACAGCATGGTACTGGAACAAAGGCAGAGCTGCAGACCAATGGAACAGGGTTGAATACACTGACATCTCCTCTCAAACATATGATCATCTAATCTTTGATAAAGGAGCAAGAAATGTGAAGTGGAGGAAGGAATGCCTCTTTAACAAATTTTGCTGGCAAAACTGAATGGCTACATGCAAAAAAATGGGCTCAGATCCCTGCCTAACACCATGCACAAAAGTAAGATCAAAATGGATTAAAGACCTCAACATCAGACCGGAATTCATAAGGTACATTGAAGACAAAGTTGGCAAAACCCTCCATGACATTGAAGCTAATGGTATATTCAAAGATGTCACGCCACTGGCCAAGCAAGTGAAAACAGAGATAGACAAATGGGACTATCTTAAACTAAGAAGCTTCTGCACCTCAAAAGAAACTTGATCACTTGATCACTTGACTTCCCGTTAATAGTCGATTTGCTCGAGTGGGCACCAGTAACGTTTCCATTTGTCCCTGTCACATGCTAGTGTAGCCCAATGGCGTCTGTTTGTTCTAGGAACATGAAGAGCCTCAAACAAATCGTTAATGATCTTGATGAAGAAGTCTGACCATCTGGTAGGTGGGTGGCCACGCGGTCTTTTCACGTCCTGTGGAATCCAGTCAGTAATGGCTCTAGTCCAGCGGTCGTCTCTAAATCTCATTAAGTGACCAGCCCATCAGATTTTTGATGCCTTGCAAACGAGACAGCGTCCCTGATTCTTGATCATCGATGGAGGTCAAAACTCCGGATTCTTTCTCTCATTTGAGTGAAACGTGATACTCCAAGCATAGCTCTTTCAGTTCCTCTTTGGGAGACCCGAATAGCTGTTCTCATCCTGTTTGCGTGGGGCCAAGGTCTCTGAGGCATATGTTAATGCAGGAAGAACAGTGGAATCAAAGATATGTGCCCAGAGCCGGAGGTTCTTCATCTTCTTAGCTCTTTCTTTGATGCTCTTGAAGGCATTCCAAGATGCTCTCTTCCTCCTGCGGAACTCAGGTGCAGGTCATTTGTCATGTTTACTTCTCGAACTAGGTACACATAATTGTTGCATTCGGAGATGGTCATTCCGTTGAAAGCGAATGGAGCGTCAGGAACGAGGCTGTTTCGCATAAACATTGTCTTCGTAATATAATGTAGTAGTCTGTAGTAAGTAAGTAAGTAATGCTGTAGTCTGACCTTTCCACACTTATGGTCGAAGTCAGCCACCATTTGTGCCGCTTGGCTAATGTTTGGTGTTATTAGAACAATATCATCAGCAAAACAGAGGTGGTGTAGTTGCCGACCATCTATCTTCACTCCCATTCCTTCCCATTCCAGTTGTTGCATGATATTCTCGAAGGTGGCACTGAAGAGTTTCGGTGAAATGGTATCACCCTGCCGAACCCCTCTCTTGACATCAATGACTACTCTTCGTAGAATGTGAGATCCTGGTAGTGAATTTGTAATACAGCTCATGGAGGATCCTGATGTATTGAGTTTGAATGTCCTGATTGGCTAGGGCTTCAATGACCGCTTCCATCTCAACAGAGTCAAAGGCCTTCTTTAAATCAATGAACATTAGATAGAGGGGCATCTTGAACTCCCGAGAAACCTCAATGAGCTTGGTTATTGTGTGGATATGGTCAATGGTGCTGAATCCTTTGTGGAACCTGGTTTGCTCACATGGTTGTTCTTTATCTAGTGTTTTGCAATCCTATTCAGGATGACTCGAGTGAACAGCTTGTAGATGACAGACAAAAGGCAAATTGGGTGATAGTTGCCAATGTCATGGATGTCTCCCTTCTTGTACAGTAGTACAGTCCTGCTGGTTTTCCATTGGGACGAAATCTTGCATTCAGACAGGTAGCATGTGAAGAGCTGAGCCAGCGTATTGATGAGTATTTACGGCAGGTTATTCAGGTGTTCAGGTCTGACTTTGTCTGGGCCGGGTGCTGTTCCTTCCTCTACCGAAGAAATGGCACGTTGGATTTCGGAAGGGAGAACATTGGGAAAGACATGTCCATCCTGTGGAATTTGGTATGTCGGCAGGTGGACATGGCTATCGAAGAGATCTGAGTAGAAGTCATGGATAATCTTCTCCATTGCCCTTCTGGAAGATGTGATAGATCCATCAGGATGTTGGAGGGCAGTCATCTTGGTCTCGTAGTTGGCGAAGGACAGATGGGCATTACGAATGCTTTTTCCAGCTTCTGATGCATCTACCAGCACTGCTGCTCTTTTCTCTTTGAGGTCTTCCTTGATCGCATCTCTGCACTGCTTTGCGAACTCAGACATTTGCTTGTGGTTGCCTGAGGCATGCTCCAAACCACGTTGTCGAATAAGTTCAAGAGTTTTCGAAGACAGGTGTCTTTTTATGACTATCTCTCTCGGCATTCCTCGCACAATCATGGAGGTGCTGAACCAGTCAATCATATTCCTCGTCAATGTTATCAACAATGGCATCTTCCCATGTTGCCGCAATAGTGCCAAAGAGCTCCCAGTTGGTGGTCATTCTGTGAGTTCTCTTCTTAAACTTTTCAGCCCTTTCTCCCCTCTCTGTGAAGTAGAATTTTGCATGAAGGAGACTGTGGTCTGATCCCGTTTGGAATTTTGGGACAACAGCGACATGGTCAGGCAAAACCGTTGATTGAATATGGTGTGGTCTAATTTGTTTTGGAACTGTCCACCGGGAGACTCCCATGTCCAACGTTTAGATTCGGCCTTCTGGAACTGTGAGTTACCATGGATGGTCTTGGTCGACATGATAAACTCAGACAGTCTCTTACCCTGTTCATTCCATTCTAGGCCATGGGTCCTGATGGGTTCTTTGGCTGATCTTCTTGGTCCTATCTTGGCATTAAAATCACCACAATGATCTTGTAGAAGGTGTAGTCTTCTTTATAGAACTTCTCCAGCTCCATGTAGAACTTCTCAATTTCTCCTTCAAAAGAAACAATGACCAAAATACAAAAACAGTCTACAGAATGGGAAAGGGTATTTGCTTAATATACACCCGACAAGGGGTTGATATCAAGGATATATAAAGTACTGGTTGAACTCCACAAGAAGAAAACATCCAACCCTATCAAAAAATGGGGCAACAAAATGAACAGAATATTTCTCAAATAAGAAATTCGAATTGCAAAAAGGCACATAAGAAATTGCTCTACATCATTATTCATCAGGGAGATGCAAATCAAAACCACAATGAGATATCATCTCACACCGCAGAAACTGGCCCACATCCAAAAGAACAAAAGCAACCGGTGCTGGCGTGGATGTGGCGAGAAAGGGATCCTCCTTCACTGCTGGTGGGAATGCCAACTGGTTCAGCCCTTTCGGAAAACAGTATGGATGATTCTCCAAAAATTAGAAATTGAGCTCTCATTTGACCCAGCAATACCACTCGTGGGAATATACCCCAGAGAGACAAAAAAGTATAGTCAAAGTGATACCTGCACTTGTTTGTTCACTGCAGCACTCTTTACAATAACCTGAATCTGGAAAAAATCTGAGTGCCCGAGAACAGATGACTGGTTAAAGAAACTTTGGTACATCTATACAATGGAGTACTATGTAGCTTTTAGAAAAGATGAAGTCATGAAATTTACATACAAGTGCTAATACATGGAAAGTATCATGCTAAGTGAAATGAGTCAGAAAGAGAGGGAGAGACATAGAAAGATTGCATTCATCTGGGGAACATATAGTAACAAAATAGGAGACTAACACCCAAGAATAGTCAAGATTAGTACCAGGAGGTTTACTCCATGACTGGGAGGCTAGCCACACATGCTAGGTGAAAAGGTAGCTCAGGTAGAGAAGGAAGCACCAAATAAAGGGTGTTTGGAGGATCCTCCCAGGATGGGAGAAGCATGCTGAAAGTAGACTATAGACCAAACATGAGTGCCACTCAATGCCTCTTTTTCAAACCACAACACCCAAAAGAAGAGAGAGAACAAAAGGGAATTCCCTGCCACAGAGGCAGGATGGGATGGGGGGATGGGGGGCGCGAGGGATACTGGGATCCATGGTGGTGGAAAATGGGCACTGGTGGAGCGATGGGTATTTGGTCATTGTATAATTGAAACCCAAGCACAAAAATTTGTAAGTCTACAACTGTACCTAATGGTGTTTCATTAATAAAAATTTTAAAAAAAATTTGCCACTTTAAAGTTGTTTCAATTTGCAGTATCTTTTAGTAAAAGTCAAAGAAACTAAAAGCTGTGAGCTAGGAAAGCAGTCACTTCAGGTTTCCATACTTCCAGATAAATTGGTTAAAATTACTTATTATTTAAACCATCACAAGTAAGAATTTTTGTTTTGTTGCACCCAAATCATTTTCTCTCTGTAAGTTTGTTTATCACCAGCTTTTTCTTGTCTTCTCTTCTTAAGCATTTTGGATTTTGGTTAGAATCATTTAGAGTCATTTTCTTCTCTCCTGACAAGCTTCTATCCAGTCTTTACAGTGCAGGTCAATGCTATCTTCTATAGTAAAATGTCTTTGACTGTCCTGGAAAAGTTTGCTTTTTTCCATTGCATTGAAGTACTATTAAGAACTTCATCATATGACATTAACACTGTTCAAGTCTTGTTAACTAGATCATGAGCACGATCTGTGTTGAGCTTGTTCTGTGTCTTACACATTTTTTATGTGCTGTTCTAGTGGAAAGTCTGGTGTGTTGTAAAGTATTCAGGAAAATTTTTCTGAGTGGGTGATTATTTAAAATAATTGTATTGTTACAAAATATTACTGGGCGATAGGTTTTTGTGTGATGAATCCTCTGAATTGCATGTCACTAATATGGTTAGAATATACTGTATCACATCACTCTTTTATATTTGAATGCAAAAGGAAAGAAACCAAGATTCCAACATTATTAGAATTTGATCAAGCCTTTCTAACAGGTCAGCAAGCTCTGGGACTTGGCATCAATTTTTTTGCATTTGGATACTTACATCATTTACAACTCCCCTGAGAACCACTTTTGCAAAGACTATGAGGCTTTTAAGTCATCTTGTCTAATAACATTGTCTGTTGATTTGGTTTTTGATTTTTTGGTTTTTGTTTAGAGAGAGAGAAGAAAAATGCCTGCCATAAGGATAGATTGGGGATTGGGGTGGAGGGAGGGTGAGAGGAGAGAAACTCTAAACATTGGTGATGGGAAATTGTATACTAGTGAAGGCATGGGTGTTGGAACACTGTATGACTGAAACCCAATTGTGGACAACTTTGTAACTTTTATCTCACAGTGATTTAATAAAAAATTTTTTCTTAAAAAAGAATTATCTGCTTAGTGACAATTGCCCCGGGGGACTTTCTTAAGAATTAAAGAATTAAATACTTGAATTGAAAGGGACCAAATAAGTTTGCCAGTTCCTTAAGTTTGACTGCTGACTTTTTTTTTGTTCCTTTTTGGTTTTAGTGCCATATTCAGTGATGCTCAGGGGTACCTTCTGGCTCTAGACTAAGAAAGTACTTCTGGTGCTGCTCCAGGGACCATACGGAATGCTGGATTGAACCTGTGTGCAAGGCGAACACCCTATCCTTTAGCTGTACTATCACTGCAGCCCCAATTTGACTGTTGATTGTATGATAAGATCCAGAAAGGTTAAGTAGATGTAACTCATTGGATACTTTGAATTATTTATTTGGCAAATATTTCATCGTTGCTTGCTGGGTGCTTCTGAACTGCAGTGGTGGATAAAGGTTGATTACTGGCATATGCAATTATATAGTTCTTTAAGATTTATCCAGGAGCATTCACAAATATTACCCCATTTAAGCTTTATGCAGTCTGAGTATCTTTTGATGTCTATTTAAAGATGAGAAAAAGAGATAGACACCTCAGAAATGAATGAATCAATGCTCCTCATGTTGGAGAAGCACAAAGGTGAAAGGAGAGTGAGCATCTGACTTTTCCAAGTTATCTTCATCTTTTCATTCTCACATCAAAAAACTAAGCTTATTAGTTTTTTACAGTGTTTGGATCAAGTATAATGATCCAAAGAAGTATTTATTGTTTCAGATAAAGACAACAAACATTAGCCCTGAAAGTTTTAATTTATATAGCATTACTTTACACAGCAAGTGTTTTGTTTTATAACTTGGTTTTCAATAAAATGCATAGTCATATGTGTGACTGCATCCAAGAAAAGGGAGAAGTTACAGCTTCAGGACATCCCAAAGTTGAGGTATGCTGTCATTGGAGGAGAATTCATGGAAATTACATATGACATTCACACAAAATCCCAAGAACTAATGGAAATTTGGACAGTCCTTGTGGGAAACAATCTGGCATCACATATAAAAAGCGATCAAAGTTCTCATTCTCTTTGACTCACTCACATGGGAGTTTAACCCAAGATGAAACTCAAAAAGAAAAAAAAGAGTGTTATTGCCTTTTCAAATGGAACTGAAGTGCTAGAGCTCTTGGGGATAAAGATAAACAGCTAGAGAAAGAGTGGGCAGTTTGTGGGGTCCCTAGATAGAAATGGAATGGCTGCTTGGAAGGATGGAAGGAGGAGTTATCTCAGACAATTAATCTTGAACAATACTTATTTATTCATTTATTTTTATTGAATCACTGTGAACAGTTACAAAGCTTTCAGGTTTAAGTCTCTGTCATACAATGATCGAACACCATCCCTTCATGAGTGCACGTGTTCCACCACCAAGAACCTCAGTATATCCCTCTTCCCACTCCTCCCTCTGCTCTTGCGGCAGATGATTTACACTTTATTCTCTATCAACTTTGATTACATTCAATATTTTGACAGAAGACCCACCATTATTATTTGGAATTTCCCCCCAACAATTAGACTTGCCTAAAAGCCATCATTAGATAATTTGTTTTCTATTGCTGGTAATGATGAGCATATATGATGTCACGTGGCTGCAATAGCGGCCGCATAATTGTGAATTTCTGATATTTTAGTAATTAAGTCCGGAGGGATTTCTGCCAGAGCTGCAGGGTTCCGAGATTGGTTTGTGTGCCTCTGGGATCATGGCCATTCAGGAGCCGGAGGAGCCGTTCGTGGGCGGCAACTTGGGGTCTTGTCTGGGTTAGAAGAGGAGCCCATCCCACTCCCCCATCCCGAGAGGCCCTGCATCTCTCTCCACTGCAGGCGCGTACCTCAATCCAACAGGCTCTAAAAGATTGCAGTTACCATGCTGTCACCTAGGGGAAAAGACAGAAGGGACAATGCCTTTTCCCACCCGGGGCGACATGGAGCCATAGCTTAGTTCACAGTCCAGAAGCATTTCTGCCAGAAACTGGTGGGTTCCCAGATTGGTTTGCATGCCTCTGGGATCATGACCGTTCCAGAGCCTGAGAGCCACTTTTGGGCAGCAACTCGGAGTCTTGTCTGCTAAACTTGAACAATATTAAAGAGAAAATTTGGTGTTGGTTCTCCTTTTCTTTTACTGTTACAAATCCAAGTATCTTTCACAGAATTTCTTTTTCTTCCTTTTTCTAAAATTTTTATTGAGGTATCATGACTTAGTAGAATATTGATATTCATGGTTTAGATTAATAGCCTTCCTGTATCAGAACTATCAGCAGTATTGCAACATCATCTCATCACTGTCCTTAAGTCCCTCCTTTTTACCCTACCACCTGTCTAATGCCAATATGATTGGAACCTTCAACTTCTATCCAGTGGGAGTGAGTAGCAGAGAATGAGACAAACTTCTATGGAGATAAACAAACACACACTGAATGTCCAAGTTCGAAGCCATCAGTGGGCTCACAGACCAATCAGTCATCCAATTCAACATCATTATTCAACCCAGGCTCTCAACACAATTGAGCTGACAGAGACCTTAAGACAGTGAGTAAGTATATCAACATACAATAGGGATATGAAGAACAGAAAATGGGCTGTTTTACATAGCTAATCAGCACACAATAGGGATCTGAAAAACATGAACTGGGCTCTTTCACACAGCCAATCAGCAGACTTCCTTTTTTTAAAAAAAAAAATGTGTTACCATGAGGTACAGTTACAGACTTACAAACTTTTGCTTTCACAGAATTTTTAAATTCCAAAAATAGCGGCTTGGTTAAATAACTAAAAACAATCAGCATCAACGTTTAACATAATTAAAAGACTGTTGTAAAGGGCTTTATATTTATTATCCTTTTTAATTTTTAAAACAATCCAATAAACTTAATTTTTAAACAATCCAATAAGGTTCAGAGACATTAAAACTTTTCCTAAGATATATAACTTTAAATGATAAATCATGGACTTAACATTCAGGAATTCAAACTACTGTGCTGATCAACTCTCTAGACATTAATAGTTCTTGTTGGGTCTCTCTTAAGATGCCTTTAGTTATTTATTTAATGGTCATTTATTGAGTACAGTGACACAGTGATACACATGACCTAATTCTTATTTTATATGTCCAACAAAATACAAAGTACAATTTATGTAAATAAATACCACACCAAGACAAACGTAATAAAATTATGCATTAATCAGAGAGTTGGCATAAGCAGAGTGTTGATGGATTTAAACCTAGGAAAGATGAAGAGACCCACAACCTGGGGGTGGATTTTAAATAGAGGAAATAGCACATGAAAAAAGCATGGAAATAGGAAACAGTCTGTTCATTAAATTGAAAGTACTTAGGCCTGGCTGGAGCATAGCTTCATCAAAAAGAATTGTGTAAAGAAAATGAGCTATGGGCAAAGGGATATAGAGATGTGTAGGGTTCGAATATTTTATGCTTTGCTAAGGAGATTATACATGATCAATCATAAGACCAGTGACTATCACCACAAACATATTGCATTAAAAGCACCACACAGCCTCAGAGGCATGTCACGTTTACTGCTCCCAAGTTTGGAATTGTTGGTTAGGTGATTCTTGCTCAGATGTGTTCCTGCTTATGTCTGGGAGTTGGATGTTAGCACATCTGGGATAACCTCAGCTGGAATCATTGAAATGATTAGGCTCTGCTCTCATCTTTCATCCTCTAGCAGGCTAGTCACATTTTCATGGAATTGTCACTTCAGAGGAAGGGGAAGTTCAGTCACTCCAGTCTTTTTAGTGTTTTTGTTTGTTTGTTTTTGGGCCACACCCAGTGGTGCTCAGGGCTTACTTTGGGCTCTACTCTCAGGGATTACTCCTGCCTGGGTTTGCGGGGAACCATATGGGGTGCCGAAATTGAACTGGGGTCACCCTACCCACTGCACTATCTCTACAACATGTCACTCAAATATTTTAAAATATATTAAGATTTGTCAATAAGCTATCGACCAAAGTCATTAGTTAGTTGCAAGATATGTTGATATACAAGAAGTGGGGAAAAAATCAAGATTTTTAGTGCACATTTTAATTGTAGGAACCACTAAGTGATGCGACGAAGATTGTGGTTCTCTGGAGGAGAAGAAAATAATTGGGGCCTTTGATACAGTAAGTTTACCACAGACTACCTGCTTAGAGCTGTCATGGGTGATTATCAATAATACAGCTTTCCTAAACCAATAATGAGCCCATGTGAAAAGTGCAGATAGATGCTGAATCAGAATAAAGAGGATTTAGCTGGGCACTACACATTTAATAAGCTTGTCAATAGATTCTTCCTCTTTATCATAAAAAACATTGGGTGGGAGTTACACGGGTGGTGCTCAGGGTTTACCTCTGACTCTCTATTCGAGGATTGCTCCTATTGGTGTTTAGGAGACCATATGTGGTTCAAGGATCAAATCAGGGTTGGCTATATTAAAGCAAGCACCATAACACCTGTGCTATATCATCAGTCCCAATTGAAGTTTTTTATTTGAAAAGTATAAAAACTGCTGCTGTAGGATTTTAAATTAACTACTATACTATCTCTCTGACCCTTCTTGGAGGTTCTTGGTGGGAACTAGCTGACTGGAAATGGAGAAGGGAGAGGGGAACTCCTTGACTGGATCTTGCACTAAAATCTCAGTTCAGACTTTTGATCATCCTTCTCCATAGCTTGCTCAGGTCCGACCATTGACAAAAATGAAATAACTTCAAGCATACCATCTCACTTTGACAATTTTCTATTTCTTAATATTTCTTGATCTTCAACACATGGCAATATCCAGTGCCTTCTGGTTTTCACTGGGCCTGCGTTTGGATGGGCCTATCATGGAAGTCGGCAGAAGATGGGGTGTGGCCACTTGAGAAACAAAGCTGTGCTTACTTTCAGGCCATGGATTCTCAAATGGAATTGCCCATCATCCTTGCTGTGCAGGGCCTTGAACCCACACTAGTAGTAGCACCAGAGAGAAGTTCGGGAGGTACAAGGAGGCAGGGTTCCTCCTCCTTAGAGGCACATAGCTGGGAGGGGGCTTACAGAAGTAACTGGCAGCACACTGCTGCCATGGAGTGGGGCAACAGGGAGGGGGATTGAGGCTCCCCAGGTTGAAGCCATTATATCTGCAGGGAACAGTGCACTTCTTATGACCCAAGTCCTGGGAGTGTTGCAAGAAGGCAGGCTGATTAATTATTTCCCTGGGGTCCCCAGAATGGAGGATAGAAACCTCTGTGGGCATGAAAGAGAGGCCAAAACTTTCAACTTGTAGGGAATTTGTTTCCTGGCCTAACTGTGGCCACATGTGGAGGTATAGAAAGCATATGTGCCTCTGATAAAGATCACATTTAAAGTGCAGACTAGAAATAAGGCAGCACTGCTGCATCCTGTTTCTCATCAAACACCAGGCTGATTGTTTTCAAGCGGTTTGTATTGCTAGAGGATGTTTAGAAGCATTCCAACAGGGTTGAACTTCATTTCTTCTAGCACCCTTGGTGTTTTCATTATCTACTTTCACTATCGAGTAAAATCATTGATCACGGTGTAAACCAGGAGGAATAAAAGCATTTTATCGGTGTGTTTAGAATCACACACAAGTTACTTTTACAGTCCAATTTACTAGATAGAAATCATGTGGGTTTTATATTTTCAGTTAAATTCTGAACTGAGATTGCAATATTTTTTTAAAAAAGTATTATTACATTAATTCAGTATTTTAGCACACCAAATTCAAATACATAAGCTCAAACTTTGGATTTATGGCCAATAGTCTTCAAATACAGTACAGACATTGCCCAGGCTGGCAGTTTTGCTAGTCTCCTGAATCAGAATCTGTGAGAGTAGCTATCAGAAACTGGAATTTGTAATAAGAATCTCTGATTCTTCTGCAGTAAGCATAAGAACTTCTCTGTGGGAAGGACAGCTGCAGGTTTGGAGTGATTGTGAATGAAGGAACTGTGCTGAGTTGCTGGGAGCAGAGAACATTTCACACGAGTTTTACCCAGAGATGCAACTTTCCATCCACATAAGCAAAGAAAGGGGTGGAAGTGAGTTAATGATGTCCAGGAGGAATAATAGATATACTTCCTTTGAACTGAGGGTTATTATAGAACAGTGAACGTACAAGAGTAGTAAGTCTTAGGCTGAAGCAATAGTACAGCAGGTAGGGCGTTTGCCTTGTGCGCGGCCGACCCGGGTTTGATTCCCACGATTCCCAGCATCCCATATGGTCCCCTGAGCACCGCCAGGAGTAATTCCTGAGTGCATGACTCAGGAGTAATCCCTGTGCATCACCAGGTGTGACCCAAAAAGAAAAAAAAACCAGCAGTAAGTCTTCGAAATAATAAACTACCATGCGCCCATATCTGTTAATGAAATCAACAACCATCAAGTTAGAAACATTAAATATTAGGGACACCTGTATCCCCTCTTTTTTCCTTCCACACCAAATGATTACCCAATCTTGACCATGGATTGTACTAGTGACAGCTGGCTTCTAGCCTGTTCTTTCTCCTTTGTTGTTAAAAGACCCTGGAGTTATTCTGGGAACCGGGAAGCAATGCACTCAGCTGGGTCAACTATTTGAGTAGATTCTTCAGTGGTAGTTTGATCACTAGACTCTTCTTCATTCATTCATATTCCACCATGCCTTAGGGGTCATTGTCCTTAAAATAATTCTAATAAATTTACTTTATGCACAGGGAACCCCCTTTTCATTGTAAATAGGATAAAATACAAACTCCCAAGTATGGCTTTCAGTATGGTCTTCTCCAAAATGGTCTCAGAGGTGAGTTAAAGATGGTAAAATATTCTTTGATGTTCTTCCCATAGAGAAAGTGGAGTGGGGGAGGAGGAATCTATGTGTCTTTTACTGACTTCTGGGTGGACTTTGACTATCCTCCCCAAGTGATATTTTACCTGTTCCTGAACAAGGCCTTAAGAAACAGTTTCCATTTCAACTCTGTTAGAATCATTAATTAATTTTTAGGTTGTTATTCAACTATATAAGAAATTGAAATACCCTTAGAGGTTAAATGTAGAGGCTCTGTTGATGGTCTCAGCTGTGTCCAGCTTGTGTTTACTTTTGCCAAAACTTTAGTCATGTGAATGAAGCCATTCGGGCTCTATAGACCAGAGCTTTCATGAACTGGTGATTAATTTATTAGTATAATAAGTTAGGAATAATCATGAATATCAATGGGTGTTTCTCAATTGATGTCATTTGGAGAATCTCCCAGCTGAGTTATGTCCAAACTCTTGATCCACAAAATTGTCAGATGAAATATAACTATTAGCTTAAGTATTTCAGTTTTGGGGGATTCTATTTTATGGCACTATATGATTGGAACAATTTCCTGTTAGTCTTACCTGGAAAACCACATCCCAGTTATATGGAACTATTGCTATTTTCCTGCACACATTAAACTCCCAGGTTCTCTGTAGAAATGCCCTTTCTTATCTTCCTTACTTGGCAAATTCTCACTCCTTCTTAAGCCACAGTTTAAATATTGGCTCCCTTCTGATTTCATATTGAACAAAATAAATGGAAAGAAATGCTCCTTCCCATGTTACCTCAGGTTTTTGGCAAGTACTTCTTTGAAAGTAATATGATTTGTGATTATTTAAGTATTCGTCTTCTTCAGCATTCTGACATACCTTTGGAGGGTAGCAATTTTCTTGTTCATCATGCCATATCCAGTGCTGAGAATCATTTCTGGCACATAGTGGATGCACAATAAATATTTGTTTCATGAGGAAGGGAGGATGCAATGAATAAATAAAAGAATTTAAACAGAATTTTGGTATATACATTTTTAAAAAAGATTCAATTATTCCTTAACTACTTCTTCCAGTTAGAGCATCTTAGGAAATAAAATAATAAACTATTACTTCTTTTGTGTCTTGTGAAACCTACATTTTCAGTAGCACAAAGGGTTAGATTGTCCTGTTTGTATGTTGAAAAATGGCAGTCCAACTCTAAAGAAGCTAGATTTATTCATAGAATGTAAGTATGATTACTTGAAGTTGATTTTTAAAAAGTTGACTTTTTAAAAAAGGTCTAAAGAGACAAGCATATAACACAAGGAACTTGAACGTGGGAGAAGGGATTGTTTTCAGGCAAGGCCTCTGGTTTGGCACTGCGAGATTCAACCTACTGCTTTATCTTTCTTCAGTATTCTCATGTAAAATGTCTTTGAGTCAGGTGTCTTTCCATTATCTCCCAATCCAGGGCACTCACCTGAACTATTTACATTATCCATGAGATGACCAAATTCCAAATTTCTACCTCTTGACCCCTTTACTGACTTTTGGATTCCTGTTGCTTAGGTAATATAAGGTAATGTAAGGTAATGTAATTAGGTAATGTAAGGTAATGCTTAGGTAATGTAAGGTAATGTAAGGTAATGTAAGGTAATGTAATTAGGTAATGTAAGGTAATGCTTAGGTAATGTAAGGTAATGTAAGGTAAAGGTAAAGGTAAAGGTAAAGGTAAAGCAAGCTACCGAGAGTATTCGATATGCCAGACACAGTAACAACAAAGTCTCCAATGGAGACGTTACTGGGCCCGCTCGAGCAAATCAACGATCAACGGGAGGGCCTTTACCTTTACCTTACATTACCTAAGCAACAGGAATCCAAAAGTCAGTAAAGGGGTCAAGAGGTAGAAATTTGGAATTTGGTCATCTTATGGATTAAAAATAATTAATTTTAGAGAATCTCATAGGGTAGAGATTGTAGGTATGCAGATCAGCTCAGTAGACCATGACTACTCCAATCCATGGACCCATTTTTCTAAAAGTTGATTTAAGGAGTTCTATAAAGCTCTTTCGTTGATTCTCTCATCTCTTCTCAAGAGGTACCTCTACCCTGATTTGCCCGGGATCTGAAGGGCTAGTTGGAATTTTTCTCTTAAAGCACTGAAGGACCTCAGTTCAAAGCAAAGACAAATCATTAGCAGCTTTATTTTTCAAATAAAACTTTATTTGAACATACTTATCACATCAATTCACTCACTCTGACTTCTCTGGAGATTTTATATCTATCTTCCTTTCTAAATCTGCATAGTAATTTATTTTACAGATGTAGTAATTGAGTGTCTAGCAGGGAAGGAAATCCTGGTAACTAGTTCAATTTTCTTTTGTCTTTTTTTTTGATTTTTAAAAAAAATTATTTAATTTTATAAAGTTGTTCACCATGATTTATTACATTCAATATTCCAACACCAATAGCACTACCATTACACCTTCCTACCACCATTATTTCCAATTCTCCTAACAACCATCCAAGCCTGCCCCATTAGCAGTCAGTCCCAAAATAATTTATATTGTATTTATTGTTATGAATAATTCGCTAAAAATAATCACAAAAGATTTCTTCACTGTCACTGTCTTCCCACTGTTCATGGATTTTCTCGAGCGGGCCCAGTAACATCTTCTTTGTGAGACTTTGTTGTTACTGTGTTTGGCATATCAAATACATCACGGGTACCTTGCCAGGTTTTGCTGTGCGGGCGAGATACTCTTGGTAGCTTGCCGGGCTCTCTGAGAGGGGCGGAGGAATTGAACTCAGGTTGGCCATGATGGCTGCATGCAAGGCAAATGCCCTACCCGCTGTGCTATCACTCCAGCCTAAAAGGTTTCTTAGGATTTTTTATTTTTAATTAAAAAAAATTTTTTTTTATAAAGTTGTTCACAATAGTTCCTTATAAATAATGTTCAAACACCAATTCCAACACCATGCAACTTCCCACCACCATAAGAAGAAAGTGTGTTAAGAGTGTTGTGTTTCACCCTGGAGCCATCTAAGCCATTACATAAGAGATTACAAGCATGTATATTAAAACCAAACAAGTGTGTGTGACTTTTGGTACATCAATAGGCTAGAGTGTAAGAGGATGTGTGGCTGCATTTGCAGTCACGTGCTCCGGGATATTCTGTGTTGCTCTCTTCTGGGAGCTTTATTTCACAGTCTCTGGGTATTGGCCATTGATGAGATTATATGCACCGGGGCAGTTTGTGGATGTGACTGCCAACCTACTGGAAAACTGGGGACCTGGGAGGAAGAGGCCCAGTCCCGTTCAGAGTGGGCTTAGAGATCTCAGTCACGGCTCCCGCATATCTGGGCTTTTCTGCAGGTTTCCCTGTAGGTGAGGCTTGCCCGAGCTGGTGGAAAGCTGCCTTGAGCATGGCTGCGGTTGGGTTCTGGAGGTTTTTGGCTGCCAAGATGCTGCTTGGGGAGGGAGGGAAACTCAACCCATCTGCCTCCAAGATGTCCCAGTGAAGACAGCCTTGTACTGGATCAGGAATATTCTGTACTAGTTCAATTTTATGACTTATAATCTCACTATTAAAATAGCACACTGATTTTTCTAGTTGGGACACAAGGAAATGATAGTCAAAAAAGAAAAGATGAAGAAAAAAATCCTCTGAGAGTCACCCCCCCCCCCCCACACACACATACACAAAGCAAAACAAGAAATTTCAGGACTTGGAGGATTGTTTAGAATAATGCCAAGCAGGACCAGCATAAAGATAGTCTAAACAAAGGTCATGCACTGTAGCACTGTCATCCAATTGTTCATCGAAAACGTCTCACAAAAAATTGTGAGACTTGTTACTGTTTTTTTTTTTATTAGTGAAACACCATGAGGTACAGTTGTAGATTTACAATTTTTTTGTGCTTGGGTTTCTTGTTACTGTTTTTGGCATATCAGATACATCATGGGGCACTTGTCAGGCTTTGCCATGTGGGCGGGATACTCTCAGTAGCTTGCCAGGCTCTCCAAGTGGGGCTGAGGAATCAAACACGGGTCAGCAGTATGCAAGGCAAATGCCTTACCTGCTGTGCTCTTGCTCCAGGAAATTTAAGAACGACTAGCAGAGGAATATAGAAGGTCCACTTTGCTGGTGTGGTATCAAGAACTAAACTTTGAATAAAAGTGTATGAAGTTGGTTCTTTGCACTGTAGGACCTTAAGGAAGAACCTTAAAGAAATCACTAACTTCTCTGAACTAAATTTTCTCAAATGTAAAAAAAAAAAGATCATGACACCAACCTTGTAGAGTTATTGTTAAGATGAATAAAATGGTATTTAAGCATTTGGGAATTGCTATCTTCTATTTTTGGTGGCTTTAAGTAGCACTGTCCACTGTAGCACTGTCCTCCCATTGTTCATCAATTTGCTTGAGTGGGCACCGGTAACGTCTCCTAACCAATTGTGAGACTTGTTGTTACTGGTTTTGGCATATTGAATACGTTATGGGTAGCTTGCCAGTCTTTGCCGTGCGGGAGAGATACTCTCTGTAGCTTGCCGAGCTCTTCCTTGTAATGGTTATATAATGGTTAGGTTGACTCACAGCCAATATAATGGTTTACTTTGGGTGGGGGAGGGGGCACATCAGCAATGCCCAGGAGTTATTCCTAGTCTGCACTCAGTAATCACTCCTGGGTGTGCTATGGGGACCATACGGGATGCGGGGATCAAACTCAGGTCAGCCACATGTAAGACAATCACCTTACCATCTGTACTATTTCTCCAGCCACAGGTGATTTATTTTTTAAAAGCAAGTAGAAGGGATACCGAATTTGGAGGTTCTTTGAATTGCAGAAATCCATTATTTTTCTCAGATCTCATCCTTGGTATTTAGTAATGTCTTTTACATCATTCTAAAAAGCATTAACTATGAGGGTGGTTATTTTTTTGTAGTCTCATCTGTTAATAAATTAATGCTGCAAGTGTTAAAGTGAGAAAGTAATGTGTCCTATTTCTCCTTGAAGAAACTCAGACTGAAGAGTTATCTGACCCTTTTTGATACCTTGATTACTGTACTCTCTCTTTTCTCTGTGTCTTTTTTTTTTCTTTTTGCGATGCTCAAGGGTTACTCCTGGATTATGCACTCAGGAATTGCTCAAGGGTTACTCCTGGCTCAGGAATTGCTCCTGGCGGTGCTCAGGGGACCATATGGGATGCTGGGAATCGAACCTGTGTTGGCCATGTTGGCTGCGTGCAAGGGAAACGCCTTACCCGCTGTGCTATCGCTCCAGCTCCTTCTCTGTGTCTTTGAACTTTCTTTCTCTTCTGTTTGAAACTCTTCCCCTTTACCTAATTTGCTGACCTGACTGATCATCCTCTAATTCTCATTGTAAATGCCATTTCTTCTCGGACATTGACCTTCTTGATCTGGACAGGGTTAGGATTCCCTTGAATATTCTAATGAACTTCTCTCATTATGGTGCACATCAGACCACATACCAATCCATTTCCTATCTCTTTAACTCAGGATAATGTAAAGACAAACAGCAAATCTCCCTTGATCACTACCAATATCACTTGTGTCTAGTTTTAGGCCTTTAGATACTTGAGTGAATGAAGTTGTTGATTTGTTCCAAAAAAAATCAGAGTTAGCTTAAAAATGCAACAGAGTGGGAGAAAAAAAAGAATGAACATAAATACAGAAAAGGGCAGGAAAAACAAACATTTAGAATTGGGAATGGGAAAGCATCTGAGAAAAAGTTAATGAGTGGGTGCTTCTAGCAAAAAACAAGTTTGGCATCTCTGAGGAAGTGAAATATGACAAAATTGTTGGTGGTAGTAGGCAAGAGGGAGAATAATGGGGAATGAGGTCAGAGAGAAAGGCATAGATTAGGTTCAGGACCTTATATTTTATTTATTTATTTATTATTTAAAAAAATTTATTAGTGAAATACCATGAGATACAGTTGTAGACTTACAAGTTTTTGTGCTTGAGTCTTAGTTATACAATGATCGAGTACCCATCCCGCTACCAGTGCCCATTCTCCACCACCAATGATCCCAGTCTCCCTTTCACCCCCCACCTCCCCCCATCCCACCCCTCCTCTGTGGCAGGGCATTCCCTTTTGTTCTCTCTCTTCTTTTGGGTGCTGAGGTTTTCAAAAGAGGCATTGAGTGGCAATCACGTTTGGTCTATATATTTTGTTTTACATTTATTTTTGGGCCACACCTGGTGGTCCTCAGGGGTTACTCCTGGCTCTATATACTCAGGAGTCACTCCTGGCAGTGCTCAGGGCACCATATAGGATGCTAGGGATTGAACCTGGGTAAGCCTTGTGCAAGGCAAACGCCCTACTCACTGTATTATCACTCTGGTCCCTCATTCAGGACTTTTATTTTTGTTAAGTTGTTCACAAAAGTTCTTTACAGTTAGTATTCAAACACCAACCCCACCACTGTGCACCTTTCCAGGACCATAAGAGAAAAGTGTGTGAAAATTGTTGTATTTCATCCTCGAGTCATTTAAGCATAAGAGATTACAAACATATGTATTAAATCCAAACAAATGTGTGCTACTTTTGGTACATCAGTGGGCTAGCGTATAAGAGGTTGCGTGCTCCAGGACTTTCTGTGTTGCTCTCTTCCAGGAACTTTATTTCATAGTCTCTGGATCTTGGCCATTGATGAGATTATATGGTGCCAGGGGCAGTTTGTTGGTGTGACTGACCACTACAGGAAAACTGGGGGAACTGGGGGAAGGAGGCCCTGCACCATTCCAAGTAAGCTTGGAGATATCAGTCACAGGTCCCATATACCTCATCCAGGACTCTTTGAATAAGAAAATGTGACTTGGATTCCAAATCTGGTGAGAAATCTTTTCTGTGTGAAAGACGTGGAGGACAGGGAAGAAACTGACTATTTTAGTTTTGCTTTTTGGGTCAGATCCAGTGGTGCTCAGTGGTTACTCCTGGCTCTGCTCTCAGGAATTACTCCTGGCAGAACTCGGGGGACCATGTGGGATGCCAAGGATTGAACCTGGGTCGGCCATGTGCAAGAAAAAAACCCTACCCTCTGTACTATCACTTCAGCCCCGAAACTAAATTATTGATGAGAAAGATTTATATGCTTTTTTTCAGTAATGGAAGAGAAAATGTCTAAGGGGAATAATTCCAGAGTAAACAGAGGAAGTACATTATTTCAATAACATGGATATAGCCAGAAAAAGTAACTAAAAGATTTAAAAATGGGAGCCTATTAATAGCAACAATTGTGGGCATGTTGAAAAGAGGATAGATAACTATATTTTGCAATTAACTTTTGTGTGTCAGACTTAAAATGTTTCTGTGCATATTTTAAATTTCTTTCTTTTTCTGTTTTTTGGGGTCACTCCCACCTGGATCACTCCCAGCTTTGCTCAGGGCTAACTCCTACCTCTGTGTTTGGGGATCACTACTGGCAGGCTTCAGGCATCATATGTGGTGCTGGAGATTGAACTTGGGGTGACCCAGTGCAAGACAAGTGCCCTACCTCCTAAACAACCTTGCAAGCTCCCATCCCATTCTGATGGACTGCATTCAGCATGATATCCTCTGATTTAATTTGTGTTGCTACAAATTGTATAATTTTGTTCTTTCTTAAGAGCCATGTTGTAGGGTTTTCTTTTCAGTTAAAGAAAAGTTTGGGGCCCTTACAACAAGGATAGTCAGAAATGATCACTCTGGACAAGAACTGAGTGCTGAAAGTAAATTAAGGGACAGACATGATGACCTTTCAATACCTCTAGTACAAAGCATAATACCCAAGAAAAAAAGGCAGAGAGCAAGAGAGAGAAAGGGAGGAACAGAGAGGAGAGAGAGAGAGAGAGAGAGAGAGAGAGAGAGAGAGAGAGAGAGAGAGAGAGAGAGAGAAAGGAGGGAAGGAAGGAGAGGAGGAGAGGAGATCCTGTTATAGAGGTAGGGAGGGAAATTAGAGACATTGGTGGAGCGAAATATACACTGCTAAAAGGATGGGTGTTGAAACATTGTATGACTGAAACCCAGTCGCGAACAACTTTGTAAGTATATCTCATGGTGATTTGATAAATCAATCAATCAAATAAAATCCTTATTTGAAAGAAAGCAAAATATAGAAAAGTTAATTCCCCACACCATCTCTCTTCATAGCTTGAACAAGATGGTGCTGACAGTGAAACCAATGGTTCTGGAGTCTCTAAACTCTCACCTCCCAAGGTTGGAGGGACCCGGGCAATGTTCACTTGTCATTTGTTTTTAGATAACTAACAGAGTTAAGGCATTTGAACCTCAGTAGCTGAAAACCATTTGTTTTTCTACTCTGATCTCCCTTATCCCACATTCTCCCACCTTGTCCTTTCCCCAACTCTAGAGTATTATTTGAGGGGAGTCAGACATTCTTGGGATCCAGCAGGGGAAATTGAGTTGGACTTACAGCTGGCCTGTGCTTAGCGGGGTGTAGTTTTGTAGTTCTCCCTAGTATGGTTTTGCTTTTATTGGCTGAGCCAAGGTGGCGATGGCTTCCAGGAAAATGATCCACTAGGGTGAGTCACCAAGTGTGCTGACACCGTTTCTGAGACAGAGATGCTCTCGAGTGGAACTTGTCCTGGGGTGCCTGGCCTGGCAAGTGTCTGAGAGTACTGAAGTTTAACTACTAAAGACAAAGCTAGTATGTGAAATAAACTTAATAGAAATATGCTCAAATTTCATCACAATTCTAAAACTTATGTAATTTTTCAATTTTGAAATGTGAAAGGGACTTTTCTAAACTAAATATAAGCACAAAAGTTGTAAGAAATTTTGTAAGAAATAATTGTAAGACAATTATTAAATACAATTAAAATTATTAAAGACAATAAAAATACTCTCTAGGATAATATATTTGTCATGATCGAAGGCATATTGTGAAAAATACACAAAATTATATAGATATGCAAGAAAATTAACTAAACAATATAGGGTTTTTTTAAATGATGGATTCTGTGCTTTCCACTAATGGTTCTTTTAATTTTCTAATTTTATTATTTTACCGAATTTTATAAAAGAATTTTGTATTTTTTCCTTAGGTGGCCTTTCCAATTTCTGTCAGACAGGTTTAGATCCACAAAACTTGCCATGCCTCTAGTAGACAACCATTTATATTTCTAAAAGTCAAATTTGTGGCTGCTATATAGGATAGTCTGAGTGGTGCCTGGTGAGAAAGAAGGTCAGGGGTATCAGGAACACTTATGTTAGACAATATTTTTTTGTCCAGAGTTGGCCAAGAATTAGTCAGTGGCATTTAATTAGTTCCCAGGCAGTCTTATCTCTCCGATGGAGATCCTTATCATTTGACAGGCACATTCCATTTCCAGACCCCCTCTTAGCCCCTGCAACCACCAAGCTATATTTGGTCTTTAGGGATTTACTTAAATTGGATATTGCATTTAAACAAAATCATACAAAATTCAACAACCTTGGTGTTTGACTTAGCATAGTGTTTCCAAGTTCAGTCCATATTTCTTTTTCACCATCGGATTTTCATTCTTTACTCTCGGTAGCTTTCCAGGCTCTCTGAGAGGGGCGGAGGACCAACCGACCCGGGTTCGATCCTCCACTCCTCTCAGAGAGCTCAGCAAGCTACCGAGAATATTTTGCCTGCACAGCAAAGCCTGGCAAGCTACCCATGAGGTATCTGATATGCCAAACACAGTAGCAATAAGTCTCACAATGGAGATGTTTCTGGGCCCACTTGAGAAAATCGATGAACAACAGGAGGACAGTGCTACAGTGCAGTACTTAAATGATATACTAGAAAATTGCATGAGTGAGGCTCTCTCTCTCTCTCTTTCTCTCTCTCTCTTTCTGTGTGTGTATGTGTGTGCATTTATATGTATTTCAACACAGGCCATTTGAAAATTATCATTAGCTCAATTTAACTGAGGAAAACATTTATTGAGTTGCTATCATGTTCCAAGTACCTACCTATGCACTATACTATTTATAACTGAACTTTTTTTGAGAAAAAAATGAGGAGAAGGGCTTTTGTTTACATCAGGAGACTGCCAAAGCTCCAGTCTTAATGTCATCAACTCTACATCTAAACCATCTCTCTCAGTGAATTTGCATCTGGAACTTTTGTTATCTGATTACCAATATTTGGAGTGAGAATGTGAGGAAAGAATTCAAAATTTTTATCTGCATAACACCCAAGGTTGCACAAATTTAGAGAAAAAATAAATGAGTTCTATGCAGGCATTTGGAATTGTCTGAAAGTCACTGACAGATCTTTCTTCAGGGATAGAATAGGGCCGAGGTGGTCTGTCACATAGCAGTTGGATTAGGCTGCCTGTCCTCTTTTGCACCTACACTAGCATTTCTGACTATTGCCAGTGAGTTGGGACCCATGAAAGTAGCCACTCAATGTACCCATATATAGTGTTTTTTTTTTCTTTTATTGTATCACACCTGGCAATGCTCAGGGGTTACTCCTGGCTCTGCACTCAGGAATTACTCCTGATGATGTTTGGGGGACCATCTGGGATACTGGGGATCAAATCTGGGTGGGCTGCGTGCGAGGCAAATGCCCTCCCCACTGTGCTATCGCTCCAGCCTGGTATATTGTGTTGTGAACAGAATGTGTCTCACTAAATCTCACGCTAAAGTTATTGCTCTCAGTCTCATGCTATTGGAGTTTGAGAGGTAATTGTGTCTTTGAGAGGTAATGGAGTTAAATGAACTTATGAAGAGGGAGCCTTCTGATGAGTCCTTGTGAGAAGAAACAAGAGAGTTTTCTCTCACTGCTGTGAAAAGATACAGCAAGAAAGCAGCTGGCTGCCAGGTTGGAGGAGAACCTTCAAGTATGCTTTCATTCAGACCAACAGTGCCAAGGTGGGTTAGAAATGCATGTATCTTGTTTAAGTCATCCAGGTACTTTGTCATAGCAATTTGCATGACTAAGGCATATGGCAAGTAACAGGATGGGATAGTATTTCTTTGACTGATTTCGTTCTCATAGATTAAATTGTCCCTCCATTGACCTTGTTTTGGTATCACTGGGGAGGCACTACTGAAGGCTGGTGTGCCAATATGAACCAGAATTTAGTGAGAACTGTATCGCGAAGTTCTTTTACTTTGTCTTTTTTTCTGGCTTTCTCATATCTTACATTTGGCTTACATTTGTCTTTCTCATGGCAGAGAAATAACCAGTCCACTTGGAGAGCAATCCTGTGTTTGACATCTTGTACACTTAGACCTCAGTGAAGAGGTGGTTACTTTCTTCTCTCAAACAGGACTAAAGAGGTGAATGACTTTCTACTAGTGCACAATTAGTGACCGAGACAGAATTAAAGTTCAGTTCAGTCTCCCTGAAAGCCCATTATTCTTGCAATTCTTTCTAGTTGGGTTAGACTGCCTACCCCCTTTTGCTTCATACAGGGCTTAAAATAAAAAATTCTTTTGATTGGGGAACTTCTCAGATGCAAAGCTGTTACTACATTCCATACGCGATGAAGTTTTAATTTTTTTCCTATAAATTTAGGACACATTTCCCCAGACATGGGTCAATAAAATGAAAATTTAAACATTAATTAATATACGAAAACAGGGAACCCAGTTGTTCTTCTGGGGACTGGGAAAGAACGCAGGCAAGGCATTCATCTTGGAAGTGATTTTCTATTTTATTTGGTTTTCGGCTTTCTGGAATGAGGTCTTCAAACATGGACTCTTAAAATTTGATGTTACTTTAAATTGCATGGTGCAGACTAGGCCAGGGCCTTACCATGAAGAGCCATTTATTTCAGTAGTGAATATAGAGCTGATAAATTCTCCCACTCAGCACCCTGTGTTGGGGTATCTATTCTTGAGTTCCAATGGGAGCATCTCTTTTTTTGACTAGGAGATCGAAGCAGTTGCAGCCAGCAAGGGTCTAGAGAAGCTCTGGGGGACCATGTGCTAGGTCTAGAAGCTGATTACTGGCAAAAATGTTTTTCAGATATTCCTGAATGATACCTGAAGCTACCACCACCCTCTTTCAATTGTTGTGGTTGCAACTCAGTAAACTTTATTGACCACTTTGGGAAAAAGTGGCTTATTTTATTTTTTTAATTTTTATTTTTTTTATTAGTGAAACACCATGAGGTACAGTTGTAGATTTGCAAATTTTGTGCTTGGGTTTCGGTTATACCAAGATCAAATACCCATCCCTCCACCAGTGCCCATTTTCCACCACCATGAATAATATCCCTCTCCCCCCATTGCCCCCATCCCACCCTGCCTCTGTGGCAGGGTAATCCCTTTTGTTCTCTCTCTCCTTTTGGGTGTTGTGGTTTGCAAAAGAGGCATCGAGTGGCAAACATGTTCAGTCCATAGTCTACTTTCAACATGCATCTCCCCTCCTGGGAGGATCCTCCGAACACCCTTTATTTGGTGCTCCCTTCTCTATCTGAGCTGCCCTTTCCCCTAGAATACCCGGCTGGCCTCTAAGCTATGGAGTAATCCTCCTGGTGTGGATCTCAGCTATTCTTGGGTATTAATCTCATATTTTGTTATTTTATATCCCCCAGATGAATGCAATCTTTCTATGTCTGTCCCTCTCTTTCTGACTCATTTCGCTTAGCATGATACTTTCCATATTGTACCAATTGTATGTAAATTTCATGACTTCATCTTTTCTAAGAGCTACATAGTACTCCATTGTGTAGATGTACTAAAGTTTCTTTAACCAGTCATCTGTTCTTGGGCACTCAGGATTCTTCCAGTTTCTGGCTATTGTGAAGAGTGCTGCAATGAACAAACAAGTGCAGATGTCACTTCGACTATACATTTCTGCCTCTCTGGGATATATTCCCAGGAGTGGTATCGCTGTGTCAAATGGGAGCTCAATTTCTAATTTTTTGAGAAACGTCCATACTGTTTTCCAAAAGGGCTGAACCAGTCGGCATTCCCACCAGCAGTGAAGGAGTGTCCCTTTCTCGCCACATCCGCGCCAGCATCGGTTGCTTTTGTTCTTTTGAATGTGGGCCAGTCTCTGAGGTGTGAGATGGTATCTCATTGTGGTTTTGATCTGCATCTCCCTGATGATTAATGATGTAGAGCATTTTCTCCTGTGCTTTTTTGCCATTCGGATTTCTTCTTTGAGAAAGTTTCTGTTTATTTCATTGCCCCATTTTTTGATGGGGTTGGATGTTTTCTTCCTGTGGAGTTCCACCAGTATTTTGTATATCCTTGTTATCAACCCCTTGTCAGATGTGTATTCGGCGAATATCCTTTCCCATTCTGTAGACTGTCTTTGTATTTTGGTCACTGTTTCTTTGGAGGTGCAGAAACTTCTTAAGAAAATGCTCTACATCATTAATCATCAGGGAGATGCAGATCAAAACCACAATGAGATACCATCTCACACCTCAGAGACTGGCCCACATTCAAAAGAACAAAAGCAACCGATGCTGGCGCGGATGTGGCGAGAAAGGGACACTCCTTCACTGTTGGTGGGAATGCCGACTGGTTCAGCCCTTTTGGAAAACAGTATGGACGTTTCTCAAAAAATTAGAAATTGAGCTCCCATTTGACCCAGCGATACCACTCCTGGGAATATACCCCAGGGAGGCAAAAATGTGTAGTCGAAGTGACATCTGCACTTGTTTGTTCATTGCAGCACTCTTTACAATAGCCAGAAACTGGAAGAAACCTGAGTGCCCAAGAACAGATAACTGGTTAAAGAAACTTTGGTACATCTACACAATGGAGTACTATGTAGCTCTTAGAAAAGATGAAGTCATGAAATTTACATACAAGTGATACAATATGGAAAGTATCATGCTAAGCGAAATGAGTCAGAAAGAGAGGGATAGACATAGAAAAATTGCATTCATCTGGGGGATATAAAGCAACAAAATATGAGATCAATACCTAAGAATAGCTGAGATCAACACCAGGAGGATTACTCCATAGCTTAGAGGCCAACCGGATATTCTAGGGGAAAGGGCAGTTCAGATAGAGAAGGGAACATCAAATAAAAGGTGTTTGGAGGATCCTCCCAGGAGGGGAAATGCATGTTGAAAGTAGACTATGGACTGAACATGATTGCCACTCAATGCCTCTTTTGCAGACCACAACACCCAAAAGGAGAGAGAGAAAAAAGGGGAATGCCCTGACACAGAGGCAGGGTGGGAGGGGGGGTGGGGGGAAATGGGCACTGGTGGAGGGATGGGTATTTGATCATTGTATGACCGAAACTGAAGCACAAAGATTTGTAAATCTACAACTGTACCTCATGGTGCTTCACTAATAAAAAAAAAAAGATAGTCCCATTTATCTATCTCTGTTTTCACTTGCTCGGCCAGTGGCGTGGCATCTTTGAAAATACCATTAGTCTCAATGTCATGGAGGGTTTTGCCAACTTTGTCTTCAATGTACCCTATGAATTCCAGTCTGATGTTGAAGTCTTTAATCCATTTTGATCTTACTTTTGTACATGGTGTTAGGCAGAGTTCTGAGCCCATTTTTTTGCATGTAGCTGTCCAGTGATGCCAGCACAATTTTTTAAAGAGGCTTTCCTTACTCCACTTCACATTTCTTGCACCTTTATCAAAGATTAGATGATCATATGATTGAGGGGAGATGTCAGTGTATTCAACCCTGTTCCATTGGTCTGCAGTTCTGCCTTTGTTCCAGTACCATGCTGTTTTGATTATTACTGCTTTGTAGTAAAGTTTGAAGTTAGGGAGGTTGATTCCTCCCATTTTCTGGGAAAAAGTGGTTTAAATAATCAAACTTTTCAAAACAAAGGAATATATTTGGAAAATATTTAAAAAATTTTTTTATTTTCATAAGGTTTTTCACAATAATTAATTATATTCAATATTTCAACACCAATCCCACCACCATTACACCTTCCCAGCTCTATTCCAGCCTGCCTACCAGAGGGAGATAGTAGCACTATAGCACTCCCATCGTTCATCGATTTGCTTGAGTGGGCACCAGTAACATCTCACAACAAATTGTGAGACTTGTTATTACTGTTTTTGGCATATTGAATACGTCACTGTTAGTTTGCCAGGCTTTGCCAGGCGGGCGAGATACTCTTGGTAGCTTGTAGGGTTCTCCGAGAGGGACGGAGAACTCAAATCCGGGTTGGCCACATGCAAGGCAAACACCCTACCCTCTGTGTTATCGCTTCAGCCCAGGGGCGATGGTAGATCATTTATTTTCTACTGTTTGTTGTGACTATCATGAGAGATTGTGTGGTCGCACAAGCAACCATGCACTTCTGGAATTCTAAAATTATAAATGCTTGGGGTCCAGAGACATCTTTGTAGGGAGCTAATCCATTTTGAGATTCATTTGGGAGTCTCTGGATCAAGGACGTTGATACTCTGAGATGGTACCTGGAGGCAGATCATGGTCATGACAGCCAGGACCCCAAGTGGGTGGGGAGATGGGAAGGGATGGTCCATCTCCTTTGCCACCATGTGGCCTGGAGTCTTAGTCCCTGAACCCACATACCTGGGTTTTGCCTCCTCGTGGCCTCCAGGGTTTTATCTGGATTGGGTGAGAGGACACACCCACTCCATCTGAGGTGTGGAGCTTCTTTAACACTGAGAATTTCTTTACTCTATATTTGATAGACCAGAAATGTGACACTAAGACAAAGAAAAAGAAAAATAGCATAAATTGCAAGGTAAAATGGCTGAGATTCAAGTTTCTATCAGACAATGTCTAAAGTCAAATGGAATTCTTTAGCTATTTTTATTTGAGTTTTAATGGGTTGAGGTTATGAGGTAAGGGTAAACATCAATGGTAGCATAGCAGACGGTGCTATCCATGACTAAAAGGAGCAGGAAAGATATGTAAAGCTTGGGGAATAGAAAAGGTACATGCCAGGTTAATAAATTGGGTGATGCTAGTATAAAAGTGGTTTTACTTGATCCCAAGTATTTTAGCTCATTTTTCAGGTAGGAGTAATTTTACTGTATTAATGCGCACTTCTTATTCTGCTTTTTTGTATTGATTGTACTACTTTCCATGAATATCCATTTTTCACATTTTGTACTGTTATATTACTCTTTTCTCTCCCACTTTCCATATCCATCTCCCCCCCCCCCACACACACAGTTTCTCTTTTTCCATCACTATCTATCTCTACTTGTAGTTTCCAGGTAACAGAAATCACAGAAAGATTAGACACCACACATGATGCTAAAAACAGCATACAATTCCTTACTAAACCATCAGATCTCCCCCGCCTGCCTTCTGAAACACAATATTAACTCCCCTTTACATCTGTAGTTTTCCAACCAAATAAGCAACTTAAAAAAAATAACCCTGTCATCAGCTCCTTCCTACATTAGGCATGATTAACACAATTGACTGATGGATGGAATAAATCCCTTTGATTGAACAATGCTAGTTCCCTTCTAGGGCTTCCCTGTAGGCCTGACTCAATGGTCCCCACTGCTACTCTGCTTGCTGAATACATCAGAAATACACCTTTTGAAGTTGCCTTCAAACAGTTGGCTAGTTGGGTCTGATGGTTTCTGCGGTGTCAGATGTCTTTCCTTTCACGGCCTGTTTCAATTTGAGGATCAGCCAGGAGTCATGAGGTGATGATTTAGGTGAGTGGTAGTACATGAATATTTCTACTTGTTAAAAGTTTTAAGATAGTAAATGATGTGTTCATTTTTTTTTTCTGCTTAAAACTTGCTAAGATGAATAAAGCTATTGATGGACTTGAGTCAATCAGTTAAGAAGTGAAACATTCTTGAAAAATTTTGGGGGGGATAATTTTCATCCACTGAGATTCTCCCTTTGCCCTGTGACCATCAAATATGTGATCATTCATTCTACTTTTCTAGGAGTGACAATTAAGGAAACATCAATTAGGCTAGTGTTGACCATCACTCCTCTCCTCTCCTCTCCTCTCCTCTCCTCTCCTCTCCTCTCCTCTCCTCTCCTCTCCTCTCCTCTCCCCTCCCCTCCCCTCCCCTCCCCTCCTTTTCCCTCCTCTCCCCCTCCCCACCTCTCCCCTCCCCTCCCGTCCTCTCCTCTCTCCTCCCCTCCCCTCCCCTCTTTACCCTACCCTCCCCTCCTCTCTCCCTCCCCTACTCGGCCTCTCCCCGCCCCTCCTCTCCTCTCTCCTCCCCTCCCCTCCCCCCTCTACCCTTCCCTCCCCTCCTCTCCCCTCCCCTACTCTCCTCTCCCCTCCCCTCCTCTCCTCTCTCCTCCCCTCCCCTCCCCCCTCTCCCCTCCCCGCCCCCTCTCCCCTCCCCTCCCCACTCTCCCCTTCCCTCCCCTCCTCTCCCCTCCCCTACTCTCCTCTCCCCACCCTCCTCTCCTCTCTCCTCCCCTCCCCTCCCCC